>NW_015160359.1:0-726 GCF_001447785.1 Gekko japonicus
TGGCCTGATCCAACATGGCCTCTCTTCTGGTCTTATGGAGGAAAGGTCGCATGAAGAGGTAACATCGATTACAGAGGCACAAACAAATGGGCATGAACACCAACATTTCCTTGCCTTTCCCCCTTGTTTTTCCCCTTCCTCTCCCCCCCGCCACGTGAACTATGGGGCTCGTCCCTCACCTGCTGAAAGATGCTGCAATACTTGGGCCTTGACGTGAGCGAGGAGAAGAAGAGGCAGCTGCGGCAGAGCATGACGACGGACTCGCAGGGCACGGTGGCCTACGGTGGTGAGTCGAACGGTGGTTGGTCTGGCTTGGGGGCCGCAGCAGAAAGAGCCGAGCAGAAGCATCTTTGAATGGCAGCACGTCCATCGACTTCCGGCGTGACCCGGAAGTGACGTCATCATGTCGGTGACGTCAGGGTGATGCTCTGGTATTTTGGGGGGAACTCTGTGGTAGAAGCCAAATTCACCGTAGAGTTTTTACCCAAATTACCCGAGCGTCGCGCTGATGTCTCTGCATGATAATGTCACTTCTGGGACATGTCAGAAGTGATGTAGAGACGCTGTTGCAGCATCAGCTGGGCCTCCCTCCCACTCCTGGTACGTCCCCCTATCCCCTGCCACTTGCCAAGAGAGACCTGGCAACCCTCACTCTGGGTGACCTGGGCGCAGTCACATACACTCACCCTAACCTACCTCAGAGGGTTGTTGTGAGGGTTGTGTCTC
>NW_015160359.1:854-3522 GCF_001447785.1 Gekko japonicus
GACTGGATGGGCCACTGGCCTGATCCAACATGGCCTCTCTTCTGGTCTTATGGAGGAAAGGTCGCATGAAGAGGTAACATCGATTACAGAGGCACAAACAAATGGGCATGAACACCAACATTTCCTTGCCTTTCCCCCTTGTTTTTCCCCTTCCTCTCCCCCCCGCCACGTGAACTATGGGGCTCGTCCCTCACCTGCTGAAAGATGCTGCAATACTTGGGCCTTGACGTGAGCGAGGAGAAGAAGAGGCAGCTGCGGCAGAGCATGACGACGGACTCGCAGGGCACAGTGGCCTACGGTGGTGAGTCGAACGATGGTTGGTCTGGCTTGGGGGCCGCAGCAGAAAGAGCCGAGCAGAAGCATCTTTGAATGGCAGCACGTTGATCGACTTCTGGCGTGACCCGGAAGTGACGTCATCATCTCGGTGACGTCAGGGTGACGCTCTGGTATTTGGGGGGGACGGGACTCTGTGGTAGAAGCCAAATTCACCTTAGAGTTTTTACCCAAATTACCCGAGAATCGCGGTGACGTCTCTGCATGATCATGTGACTTCTGGGACATGTCAGAAGTGATGTAGAGACGCTGTTGCAGCATCAGCTGGGCCTCCCTCCCACTCCTGGTACGTCCCCCTATCCCCTGCCACTTGCCAAGAGAGACCTGGCAACCCACACTCTGGGTGACCTGGGCGCAGTCACATACACTCACCCTAACCTACCTCAGAGGGTTGTTGTGAGGGTTGTGTCTCTTTTGTTGCTGTTGTTCTTCTATGTGCATGTGTGTGCGTGTGCACCTGGAAGTCATGGCGACCTCTGGTGACTGACCCCTACTGGGGGCCTGGGGGATATTCAGAGAGGTGGCTGAATAAAGCCTGCCCCCGCCTCCCACTTCTGGTATTCCTTGGAGGTCTCCCATCCAAGTGTTTGCCAGAGTCGACCCTGCTTAGCTTCCGAGATCTGACGAGATCGGGCTTGCCTGGGCTATCCAAGTCAGGGTGGGATAAGTCTTCTTGACTCCTTAAGTGTCTAGAACTTGGGGGATCTCCTGTCGAGTGTAGTTTGTGATGAACCTGGGTTGAAACAAAAAGGGAAAAACTGACGGATGAAGGCCGTTGTCGGTGCCTCGGCAGCAAGTGAAAAGCAGGGAGTTGCTGCCCTCTAGTGGCTGGCTCTGGAAAGAGTTCTCTTTGAGGCTTAGCTTTTCATTCACGTTTGGGGGAGCGAGAGCAGCGGCAGGGGAGTTGTCGGCTTGTGTGGTGGAACGGGGCTGCTCCGGCCTGCAGGCCCTATTCCACCCTGCCTTCCATGGTTTCTCAACACCTGGAGAGGCTTTTCTCTCTCTCCGGAAACCAGCCACCACCACCTGACCTTTGTAAGGAATTGCCCACTGGGAGGGTCAGGACTCCCAGCTCCCCTTCCAAGTTCTGAGGCCTTGCGTCTGTGTCTCCTGCTGCCCAGTGTCTGGTCACCACAGGGACAGTTCACGGCCTTGTGCCCCATTAGAGCAGTAGCCACTTGCCAACTGCCTGACTTCCCCCTTGGCACTCCTCTTAGAACAGCGTGTCCAAGACAGTGGAGGTCTATGCGGTACAGAGAACCACTACAAGCTTATAAAGTATTTATAAAAAAGAAAATGTTCACAAGCATACTTTTAGCACAGCACCAGACTGAGCAAAGGATTCAAAAGAAATGGGTAAAATGCAATTCCTCTGTCCCTCTCTCTATTCACGCCCTATTAGATGTTAAAATATAGGACAAATTCCTTTTGCTTAGGAAGTAAGAAATCTCTACAGAGTCAGCCTTACCTTGAAACTTGCTCCAGCTCTTTACACGAGCACGTGGTCAATGGTTGTCTTCCCAGTGAAGAGGTCTGTGTGCTCTCATGGACTCAGCACCCAAGGAGAGGACCTCCTTCCTGCTGCAAGTTTTTATCACCTCTCTTTTGCCCACCACCTGACCAGGTCAGGCCAGATCAAACAGGTTTTTCTTAGAGATCTCCAGGAATTTCCTTCCTGGAGATTCTCTAGCATTCTTTCCCTCCAAATCTCTGTTCCCTGCTTGGAGAAGGAGAAGAGCTTGAGCCACCCATTATCTCTCCTGCTATGAAGGTGAGCTGAGGTTCCTCAGGGAAGCAATTGAACTGACTTTTCTCCTCTTCCTGACTGTTCTCTGTCCAAAGGAGGGGGGGGGGACTTTTAAAACACACAGTGGAGGTTTTGCTCATTTCAAACCTCCCAGACGATTTGTGTTTTACCCATTTCTTTTGTTATCCCTTGCTCAGTCTGGTGCTATGCTAAAAGTAAGCGTGTGAACATTTTCATTTTAATAAATACTTTATAACTTTTGATGCTGGCAGGGGTTCTCTGTACCACATAGACCTCCACTGTCTTGGACACACTATTTTGAAATGGGCACCAAGAGGAAGGAAAGCAGTCAGTGCAGTTGGAAGGTGGCTATTCCTCCAGGGGCACACAAAGCGGTGAACTGTCCCCATGGTGACCAGGGCACTGGGCAGCAGGAGACACAGACGCAAGGCCTCAGAACTTGGAATGGAAGCTGGGAGTTCTGACCCTCCCAATGGGCAATTTCCTACAGAGGTCAGGTGGTGGTGGTGGTGGTGGGCAGTGTTCCCTCCGAGTTAGTGTGAGCTTAGCTCACAGTTTTTTAACCTC
>NW_015160359.1:3989-4116 GCF_001447785.1 Gekko japonicus
AAAGCGGGCCCGTTCTACCACACGGTGCCAGAAGGAAAGGAAAGGAGACAGCACCCAACGGCACCCGAGCAAGCAGAGAACCTCCTCCGTCTTCACTCTGTGCGACTTCTCTTTCCTGTCCCTTTCC
>NW_015160359.1:5925-39644 GCF_001447785.1 Gekko japonicus
AGACTCAATCTCCGTGAAATACGAAATATGCTCTCCGGATTAGCGGTCTTTGTGCCGCAAAACTGTTTTAGTGGGTTATGACGGCTAATCGTCGCTCCGAGGACCTGTCGAGAGATCTTCGAGTAGCGTAACTCCGCGTGGCCTACTAACCCGCCGCCTTGCCGGCGTAACTGTCCTCGCGGGCGTGTCCTCGTTCTTTCAGGCCTTCGACTCGGTCAGTTGCAACGACAGTGAGGAGCTGGAGCAGTTGCAGGTGGAGCTGATGGAACTGCGGCAAGAAGTCCGGCGGTTAAAGGTGAGGATCTCATCCGGGCCGGTGTTATCCCAGGCGGGCCATGGGCCATCCATCAAGGTGACCCAGATCATGAGGTCCGGAAGCACGAGTTGCGGCAAAATAGGGACCAGAGCCCATAACGGACAGGCAGTCCCCCCACTAGAACACAGAGCTCGGGGTGTGATGTACGCAGTTCTGCCTTCTCGGTTTTATCCTCGCACGAACCCTGTGAGGTTAGGTTGAAGGAGTGGGACTGGTCCCAAGATCACCCAACAAGTTTCATGGTAGTGTGGGGATTTGAATACAGGTCTCCCAGATCTGGAGGTGACTATGTAACCATGACGGTGGCCTGAACAGAGGGGGTATTATGTCTCGATCTTTTCCACCCAGACTCTCCTGAAGGAGGTAGAAAGCAGCAAGAAGTTCATGGAAGACGAGCTTCAGAGTCTTAACCAGGTGAGGTTGGTCGGGGTGGACTAGGGTCATGAGTTCATTCGTGTGCCTGTTTTTGCAGGCGGTTATTCCCCCAGTCCTTCCTTCAAGGAGTCAACAGTCTAAAATCTGAGCTGAGAGGCAATAAGCAAGCAAAGAGTTGGGAAAATAGTTTTTTTGGGGGGGGGAACAGATTTTTATTTTTTTTTAAAAAAAACCTTTCGGCGTGCGTACAATTTGTTACAAATTACACGTACCTTCCAAATTACAAATACATATGCATCTCCTAGTAATTCGGGTAAAGGTAAAGGTTTCCCTTGCTCGAAAGCCAGTCGAATCCGACTCTAGGGTTGCGGTGCTCATCTCCGTTTCCAAGCCGAAGAACCAGCGCTGTCCGAAGACGTTTCCGTGGTCATGTGGCCGGCATGACTAGATACTGAGGCACACGGAACACTGTTACCTTCCCACCGAAGTGGTATCTATTTATCTACTTGCAATTTCTTGCTTTTGAACTGCTCGGTTGGCAGGAGCTGGGACCAGAGACGGGGGAGCTCACTCTGTCATGCGGCACTCAGGTCTCGAACTGCTGAACTACCAACCTTCTGGTCTGCAGCTCAGCATCTTAACCACTTGAGCCACCGCAGTCCTGTAGTAATTTAACCCTCTAACAAAATAAACTCTACTAAACTACAAAGCTACCCATTCTAAACAACACTGATTCATAAATTGAATGATTTAACACTTTACTAGTTTCTCGTTCTACAGATTAACATGTTTCACAAAGCAATCAAAATAACAATTAAGTTTATGCTAAACATATGCTTCATACTGTATACTTATTTATTTATTGTCTTTAGTGTTTTTGCAATGGGAGTAATAAACAGCAAATACTGTGTACGTTATACTTTTACACAAACCTTAAACTTATACTGTTCTTATACTAACCTTATACCACATTTATACTAAGTCTATACTAAATGGACCTTGGGCTTAATCTAAGATTGTGAGATCTCTAAATTCATTAATGACACATAGCAAATTATGGAAGCAAAGAATTGGGGTTAGCCTTCCTTCCTTTTACACTGCGACCCGGATGGCCTAGGCTGGTCCAGTCTCATCAGATCTGGAAAGCTAAGCAGGGTTAGGCCTGGTTAGAACTTAGATGGGAGACCAGGGAAGACTGAGGTAGCTACACCAAGACAGGTGCTGTGCTGGATATTTGTTGTTGCTGTTGTTCAGTCGCACAATCAAGTCCGACTCTTTGGGACCCCATGGACCACAACACACCAGGCCCTCCTGTCTTCTGTCGTCCTCCGGAGTTTGCTTAACTTCATGTTCATTATCTCGATAACACTGTCCGACTATCTCATCCTTTGCCGCCCCCTTCTTCTTTGACCTTCAGTCTTTCCCAGCACCAGGGTCTTCTCCAGTGAAGGCCCCCTTCTCATCTGGTGGCCAAAGAATTTTTTTTCTTTTAATTTTTTTATTTTCTAATCTATAAAACGACAGGGTCATCATAATGGAACAACCTAAAATAGAGAGTAACAAGGATCCATAATCAATGCTCCCTCTAAGCTATGGAGTCTTGTGAGCAAAGATTCTACTTTGTGAGCTACTGGCATTAAAGTTGTGAGCGAGTGGTTTGGCTACTGCATAAGTTAGTTTGCCCTGGAGCCATCCTTCCTGGGCGAAGACAAAAATGTGTGAGCCAGAGGCTAAAAAACTGTGAGCTAGCTCACACCAACTCAGCTTAGAGGGAACATTGTCCATAATACAGACATATAGTTATTGATACGTCTCTGTTATCTTAGTAGAAGAACATGAAGATTACTAATGCAAAAATGTCAAGCAAGTAATCACAGTCTCTTTAACTAAGGTGTAAAAATCATAAAATTAAAATTATGCGTTAAAAATAAAGAACAGGCTATCAGAGTTAATCTGTATTGCAATTTCCTTTCCTCTTATCAAAGTCCAAATTCGTTTTTAGATGGTTTAGGGGCAACAGCCCCTAGTTCTGCGACAGGATCAGAGGGTTTTGCCAGACTCTTCGAGATGGTATCGCAGCCTTCCCCTTCTTTCTCTTCTTCTTTTTCTTCTGTGTCTTTGTTCTCTTCCACTTTCTCAGGTCCATCTTCCGCTTTCCGTCATTGCTTCAGGAACATCCGCTTTATTTCTTTCTTGCTGAAATTTCTTTGAGGTTCCTTTTGCAACGTATTCAGCTTGACGTTAAGGTTGGTCATCTGGTCCAGTAGAGGGCGCAAAGCTACAGCAGTCAGTTTGGGGAAGTCTGTGGTTACTTCCGGTCTGGTAGCCGGCAGTGCTGTGCTGGCAGTTTGTATGATAAGTTTTACTATCGACGCCATTTTTTCTGCTTGCTGCGTCATTGTTTATACAAGAGGAAAGTTTTATTAAAGTTCTCCATAAGTCTGGAATTTATCGCTTGCTTGCTGGTCCGCCGCACACTTACATCGTAATCCGCTTCCTTCGAGCCACGCTTTCATTCTCCCGCTTTAAACTCAGTCATTTCGGGATTGGGCATTCCCCTCCCCCTGGTGGCCAAAGTAATTGAGCTTCAGCTTCAGTATCTGGCCTCCCAGGGAACAGTCAGGGGGGATTTCTTTTAGGAATGACTGATTTGATCTCCTTGCAGTCCAGGGGACTCTCAAAAGTCTTCTCGAGCACCATAATTCGAAAGCCTCTATTTTTGGCGCCCGGCCTTCCTTAGGGTCCAACTCTCGCAGCCATACAGTACTACTGGGAATACCATTGCTTTGACCATGCGGACTTTTGTGCGCAAGGTATTTAGCAGAGCAAATTAAGCGTAGTGGAATAATGCATCACAGACATGTATCAACAGAAGTATCGTGTGCAGATCAAGTGAAGTGATGGTATCGCTTTACTCTGCTCCGGTTAAACCTCACCTAGAGTATCGTGTTCAGTTTTGGGCACCACATAAGAACATAAGAGACGCCAATGTTGGATCAGGCCAAAGGCCCATCCAGCAGGAGGTCCACCAGTGGGGCCAGGACATTAGAAGCCCTCCCACTGTTGACCCCCCCAAGCACCAAGAAGACAGAGCATCACTTGCCCCAGAGTCCCTATCTATACCTTGTGGCTAATAGCCACTGATGGATCTCTGCTCCAGAGGGGGGGTCAACAGTGGGAGGGCTTCTAATGTCCTGGCCCCACTGGTGGACCTCCTGATGGCACCTGGTATTTCTGGCCACTGTGTGATACAGAGTGTTGGACGGGATGGGCCTTTGGCCTTATCCAACATTGGCATCCCTTATGTTCTTATGTTCTTAAGCACTGCAAGGACAATTAGAATGAACACTGTGAGCTGACTGCAAGCTGAGAATACTGAATAGTGGCTGCTGCCATCATATGAACAACAACGACCACTAGCACTTTATTATGGTTTTAGAATTGTTTTAATTGTAACTTATGTTTTAATGTAATTTATTTGTTTTTACGTAATCCGCCCTGAGTCAGCTCCGGCTGAGAGGGCGAGGTAGAAATTTAAATAAATGAATAAATAAATAAATTCGGCTAAACATTAGGAAGAACTTCCTGAGAGTAAGAGTGGTTCCTCAGTGGAACAGGCTTCCTCGGGAGATGGCAGGCTCTCCTTCTTTGGAGGTTTTCAAACAGGGATCGATGGCCATCTGACAGCAATGCTGATTCTGTGAACTTAGGGAGATCATGAGAAGGGAGGCCAGGAAGGGTTGCCTCAGTGCTTAGTTCTCGTGGCCCTTTCTGACACGCCCAGGGAAATGCTGATTGCCACGGTGGGGTCCGGAAGCAATTGTTCTCCTGGCCAGTTTGGCCGGGGATCCTGGAGGATTTGAGGGCCCCCTTGTGGGCATGGAGCAGGGGTCACTGGGTGTGTGTGTGGGGGGGGAGGCAATTGTGAATTTCCTGCATTGTGTAGGAGGTTGGACTACATGACCCTGGAGGTCCCTTCCAACTCTATGATTCCATGCTTCTATGTGTGTGTTTAACTTCTAAGAAAAAGTTTACTTAAACATCAGGGAATCGGTTATAGGGAACGAAAACAACAACAGACTAACTAGATCCTATTTCTAGTTCTGATCTGCACCGTCTTGTTTCTTTTGTCCCTCTGTGACCCAAAGAAGGAAGGAATGGGAATCTCCCCTCAAAGCTCCACCTCTTGCGTATGTGCGGAACGGCATGCAATATATCTCCAATATATTGATTAGCCAATAGTCAATCGTAAGGTCATTAAGAATAAGACCTCCCTGTTTTGGGTGGGAAGATTCTACTCAACACCTAATTGGTTCTATGCTAAACTTGCTATCATGAGTTTACAGGAACGTCAGCTTAACCCTTTCATGACTGAAGGGATGACACCCGCAAAACCCAAGACAATGGCAAAGAACAATGAACTGTGCTCAAATGAAAAACAACTCAAGTCTTCAACAAATGTTAACACAATATAATATAGAGGACACAGTCCAATATAATTCAAATACTGTAATGAAATTAGATACAGAAAGCCATGTTGTACATCCAAAAGACACTGATACTTTAAGAAATCTGGGACCATGTCCAATTTCTTACCAACTCATAAGCCAAAACTCTAATAACATAGAACTCTACTTTCCGGTGTTCTGGCAGGGAGGTTTAAATCAGTCCCCTATATGCATAGGCTCTGTTCTTGTTCTTTAAAGGAAATTGATTCAATGGGACATATTTTCTTTAACTGCCCTAGGCACAAAGAAATCTGGTCAAAATTTATTGAGCTGCTGATCGGAAATTTCCCCAGCAGATCAAACAGAATTAAACTTGATTATCTTCTGTCTGATATGAACCATGAAACAACCCGAATAGTGGCTAAAGTTTGTGCACATGTATACAAAGATCGAAAAATGCATACAGTGAAATTTTTAAAGTTGCGAAATTTGATCGTTTGATTTTATGTAAACCTTTGTGTATGCTGGTCATTGACTGTAAACTAAAGTTGTTGTTGTAACACAGAACACAGTCTTCAAAATTTAAATAGTCCCAAAGGAGGGTATAAGGATTTGCAGGAGTCTGGTGGACGAACTATATGTATTTTCCTCCAATATTCTTTACGCGTGAACTAGTCAAGGACTTTGATTTGAGCTGAACACAATAAACCACGTGAACTAGTCATGTTTCGCCCAAGGCTTCTTCACGAAGACTTTGATTTGAGCTGAACACAATAAACCCTGTTCTGCTTAATGTATTTGGTGTCTGCCTGGGTCATTCACGTCCAAAGTGCTCGGTCAGCAAGGGCTTGGGGAGATACCCTGGGACTCCCGAGGGACCCGAAAGTCCAGGGTGGTGGCGGCGAAAACCAAAGACCCCTCTGGGGTCATGACAGGAGGGGAGGGGCTTAAGAAGTGTTCCCTCTAAGCTGAGTGAGTGTGAGCTGGCTCACAGTATTTCAGCCTCCGGCTCACACATTTTTTGCCTTTGCTCAGGAAAGAAGGGCTCCAGAGCAAACCAATTCACGCAGTAGCCAAATCGCTCACTCACAACTTTAATGCCGGTAGCTCACAAGGTAGAATTTTTGCTCACAAGACCCCACAGCTTAGAGGGAGCATCGGACTTAAGTAGGCTATAATGCCATAGAGTCCACCTTCCGAAATGGCCCTTTCCTCCTCTATCACCTGGAGATCAGTTGTAATAGCAGGAGATCTCCAGCCACCGCCTGGAAGCTGGTAACCCTAAGCATTACCCACCTCAAGCTCTTGAGATGAGAAGCTTAAAAAAAAAAATCTGCAAGCAAAATATGGCTTTGAGACAGGCAAATGGTTTGAGCCTAGTAGGGCAACCGTGTTTCCTCCTCCTCCCCATCCCAGAAGGCCCTGGGCTTCCTCTCAGAGAACCGAACCCTGCACAACAAGCTCCAGGTAGCCGAGGTATCCCAGCGACAGGCCCACAGCGCCGAGCAGGATTACGAGGAGGTCATCCACCTGCTGGAGGCCGAAATCGTCGAGCTGAAAACTCAGCTTTTGGCGAGGAAAACCCGGCTGGCTTCGGAAGTGGAGGTGAGTCGAGGCAGAGAGGAGGAACAGAAAGCCGTCTTTGCAGGGGTGTCGCTCATGGGGAGAGTTGCCCGGTGCCAACTACAAGTTGGGAAATTCCTGGAGATTCTGTGGGTGGAGCCTGGGGAGTGCAAGGCTTGGAGTAAGATGCCCGAGAGTCCACCCACCAAAGCAGCCATTTTCTGCAGGGGAACTGTTGTCTGGAGATGGGTTGTCTTTCTGGGAGATCTCCAGGCCCCACCTTGAGGTTGGTAACCCTACCCAGAAGATAGCTTTGGGAAGGGATGGTGTTTTCCCATGTTCTGATCCCCCCCAAAAAAATCCAAGCTTTGGAATTCGAGATTGCACTTCCAAAGTCCCAGCTTTTGAGTTTTTAACACAGATCTCAGCTTCTCGTATGGGTTTGGTGGAGTCACTCGGCTTTTTACGGTTACTGACTCTGGGTTCAGAAATTCCTGGTGACTTGGGGGGTGGAACCTAGGGAGGGCGGGGTTTGGGGAGGGGAGGGGAGGGTCCTCGTTGGATTATAATACCAGAGAGTCCACAGAAGAAGAAGAGATTGGATTTATACCCCGCCCTTCACTCGTAGTCTCAGAGCGGCTTACGATCTCCTTCCCTTCCTCTCCCCACAACAGACACCCTGTGAGGTAGGTGGGGCTGAGAGAGCTCTCTTGAGACTGTGGCTTGCCCAAGGTCATCCAGCTGGCCACATGTGGAGGAGTGGGGAATCAAACCTGGTTCTCCCAGATTAGAGACCATGTTCCTAACCACTACACCAGACTGGCTCTCTGGGAGCCATTTTCCCCAAAGGAACTGATCTCTGTCATCTGGAGATTGGTCAGAATTCTGGAAGTTGGCACCCCTCACAGGTGTACATTCAAAATGGGCTTTTTTAATCAAAGGAGCTCTTGAGATTCAAGTCTCAGAGGAAGGAAGTCAGGGCGGACCTTCAAGGTTCCAAAGACTCATGCCCTTGGCTCTTTTTCGGGTCTATCGTTACCCAAGTACTTGGTTTCCTTCTCCCAGCCGAATCATCCTCTTCTTCTACCCTCCTGTCTTCTCTTTTCTCTACCAGAATGAATTCCTAGAGCTGAAAAGGCGGTTGTCCCTGGTGGACGGGCAGCTGAGGAAATCGGAGGTCACGAAGAAACGCCTGGAAATCTGCAACAGGCGGCTTCTTCTCTTCGTGCAGGTGAAGGCCAGAACTCGTGGGGGGGGGGTGTTCTGACTCCCTTTATTGACCTACAGAACAGGGAATTGTTTATTAGGCAGCATGGCTACACGCTGAACTTAGTAGGTTCCAGAGTCATGCCTTCTCCTCCAGGAATTCTGGGAACTGTAGTTCTGTAAAGAGGGGAGCCTAGAAATTCTTTTTTGTATATGTGTGTGTGTGTGTGTGTGTATAAAATTTTCCAACACATCAACACAAAGAAAAGGTACAAAACACACAAACAAAGAGCAGGAAAGAGCAGGATTTGCTCTTTTTTAAAATATATTTTAATATATTTTTATTTGTTTTTAAACAATCATTTACAACAATAAACATCACAAGCATTGAACAAGCAATAACAAGCAACAACAAGAGGATCAAGTTGGATTATAAACTAATCATTTAACAGTCGAAACTATTCTGATTTGCTCTTCAGAATGGGCTCTATATTATAAAGCGGCATCATTGACATGGGTGAGAGATTGGATTATATTGGAAAATTCAAGACTTTTGAAATTAAGAACATAAGAACATAAGAGATGCCAATGTTGGACCAGGCCAAAGGCCCATCCAGTCCAACACTCTGTATCACACAGTGGCCAGAAATACCAGTGCCATCAGGAGGTCCACCAGTGGGGCCAGGACATTAGAAACCCTCCCACTGTTGACCCCCCCAAGCACCAAGAAGGCAGAGCATCACTTGCCCCAGAGTCCCTATCTATACCTTGTGGCTAATAGCCACTGATGGACCTCTGCTCCATATGCTTATCTAATTCCCTTTTGAAGCCGTCCATGCTTGTAGCCGTCACCACTTCCTGTGGCAGTGAATTCCAAGTGTTAATCACTCTTTGGGTGAAGAAGTACTTCCTTTTATCCGTTCTAAATTAGAAGGACACGACCTATTGCTTGGTTGGCATGCTTTTGTATGGTATAGTAGAGATAATCCACATAAGTATTTTAAACAACATATTCTTAGAAGTTCATTGTTGAAAACATGGGAAGAAACAAAAAAGCTTTATTATACTAAAATTCCAAAACGGGTCTCACCACTTGAAGCTTTCACGAATCCGAGATTATTTATAAGATATCCAACGTGGAGGTATGAGGATTTGTTAGATAACAAAAATAATCTAAAAACTCAGGATATACGCCCAAAACAAGACACTGAACTGAATTGGGAGCCTAGAAATTCTTTAACTGGGAATTCTCAGCATCCTTACCAAACTACAATTGTCAACATTCTTTGGGAGAAGCAGCAGAAAAGAGACAGGTACAAACCTAGGGTTGCCAGTCTCCCAAGTGGTCATACAAAAGTGGTTTTATACCCCCCCACCCCCAGGTGTCTTTCTTTAGAAGAGGAAGAAGAAGAGAAGAGATTGGATTTATACCCCGCCCTTCACTTGGAGTCTCAGAGCGGCTTACAAACTCCTCTACCTTCCCCTCCCCACAACAGACACCCTGTGAGGTGGGTGGGGCTGAGAGAACTCTGACACAAACTGCTCTTTTTCGAGGACAGCTGTGCCAGAGCTTGTGACTGACCCAAGGTCACATCAGCAGGTGCAAGTGGAGGAGTGGGGAATCAAACCCCGTTCTCCCAGATTAGAGTCCACGCACTTAACCACTACACCAAACTGGCTCTCCTGTGGGCTGGGGCTGCCAGGTGTCCAACAGTGTGTGTGTGGGGGGGGTAGGGTTACCAGCTCCAGGTTGGGGAATTCCTGGAGATTTGGGGGTGGAGCCTGGGGAGGACAGGGTCTTCAGTGGGGGGCAATGCCACAGAGTCCACCTGCCACAGCATCCATTTTCTCCAGGGGGACTGACCTTTGCAGTCTGGAGATGAGTTGTAATTCCGGGGGATCCCCAGGTCCCACCTGGAGGATGGCATCCCTGCTCCGGGTAGTGAAACAGCCTCTGGAAACACTTCACTGAGAAGGTTTCTCTGGTCACCCATTACCTCTTCCGCAACAACCGCCCCACTTAATTTACAGCTGCTAGATTGTAGCTTGGATGTTCATCCGTGTGATTTAAAAGGCTTTTATAGCATTGCAAAGGCCGACTTTTTTGCTTGGGGGTCGCCTGCCATGGAGCTTCCTTGGGACCAGCAGTGAAGGTGTTGGATTCTTTTTAAAAAATGAATTAGTGTCACACACTTGATCTGATTGAGGAAGAAAGCCCCAAATCTCTCTGTGGCTAGGGGTGGGGGTGGAGGAGGACCAAGTGAATTGCTACTTCGGAACTTTCGCTTCCTGTTTTTATTAAGATTGTTTTCTTTGTTTTTTCCTGTTCTCGCCCAGAATGTCCATAAACTCCTGAGCTCCTCCTGTGCAGAGGAGAAGAGGTGAGACACGTTCTTGGGGATCGTTTTCAACAATGACGGGCTGTGCCTTATGAGCTCTGACTGATGAAAGCTTGTGTGTGTCTCAGATGCTGTCAAGTCACAACTGACTTCTGGCGACCCCAGCAAGGGGCTTTCGAGGCTAGTGAGCAGAAGCAGGGGTGGTTGGCCATCGCCTTCCTCTGCAGAGCCTTCCTTGGTGGTCTCCTATCCAAGTACTGACCCTGCTTAGCTTACAACTTCAGGCCACCCCAGCAAGGGGCTTTCGAGGCTAGTGAGCAGAAGCAGGGGTGGTTGGCCATCGCCTTCCTCTGCAGAGCCTTCCTTGGTGGTCTCCTATCCAAGTACTGACCCTGCTTAGCTTACAACTTCAGGCCACCCCAGCAAGGGGCTTTCGAGGCTAGTGAGCAGAAGCAGGGGTGGTTGGCCATCGCCTTCCTCTGCAGAGCCTTCTTTGGTGGTCTCCCTTCTAAATACCGATCCTACTTAGCTTCCAAGATCTGACAGGATCAGACTATACCATGCCCCCTTCCCTCCCCCACAAAAGTTTATACCCTGGAAGATTTTGTTGGTCTTGAAGGTGTGACCAAACTTGAATTTTGTTGCCTGTCAATACAACGTTCAAAGTCCTTCATACCACTTTCTCGTCACGCATCACCATTTGCTTATGCCGCAATCAATGCGGTTAGTTTTTCAGGCCCCAGCATAATAACAGATATTGTCCCATTGAGCCACAACTGACTCATGGCAAACCCATCCACAGGGCATTTAAGGCAAGAGGTGAGCAGCAGCAGCTTGCCATTGCCTGCCTTTGCAAAGCAACCTGATCATCTCCCATCTAACCATGGCCAGCTCTGCTTCGTTTCCCAGCTCTGACAAGCTTAGGCCAGGCTGGGCTATTCAGGCTCTTTTCCATTATAACCAGTGTTCCCTCTCAGCTGAGTCAGTGTGAGCTAGCTCACCGTTTTTTAGCCTCCAGCTCACACATTTTTGTCTTATAATGCTTTCGATTTATTAATCGCTTTCCCCATAAATGGGCTCAAAGTGATTTACAGTTACACTTTAGACAGGGGACTAACAATGTTCATAGGGGATAGGAAAGACAACATATAATTCATTTAATTTAATTGCACACGGCTTAACTGCACGGTGGAAACGTCTTCTGGCTTGGATCAGCCATGTCCCGAACGTCAACCGGCTTGATGACGTTGGGGCTTCAGGACCCATATGTCATATCGCCACACTGCCACTGCCTGGTTGAAGCATCCCACTGCAGGGATTTTTTGTAGCCGAGTAGCTCTTCTGCCTTTCCGATCCTGGAGCAGGACGTCCCAACCAACAGCTAACACCTTCCCACAGGGGAGTTGGTGTGCCCACCCTCTCTAAGGAGTGGTTCCCATTTTATCTACTCACCGAGGCTTTCAAATCGCTGGGTGGACGATGAGCTGGGGACAACAGGCTGGCTGCTCACACCAGCGCAGGGCTCGAACTGACACAGTTCAGATGTTAACAGTGGGATATACCCACTGTGCCACCACTCCCCTGTCTTCGCTCAGGGAAGGAGGGCTCCGGAGCTAACTGATTTATGCAGAAGCCAAATCACCTGCTCTTTAATGCCAGTAGCTCAGAAAGTAGAATTTTTGCTCACAGGACTCCACAGCTTAGAGGGAGGGTTGATTATAACGCTTAGCTATCATGTCCCCTGCAAAGGTCGGCCATCAGAGTTACTTGTGCTTGAGGCAGGGGTTTTCCTGGTACGCCCAGGAACCTCAGACCATCTCTTCTTTCTCATCAGAGTCCGCTTTCCAGCCGAAGAAGACAAAACAGAGAGGCCTTCCGAAGCCTGTCCTCTCTCGTCCGAGCTTTGGAGCTTGCTGATCACAGAGGCGAAAGAACTGCTGGAGCCCATCACGTCCTCTAACGCTACAAAGGACCGTAAGTCGTCAGTTTGCAGAGGGAGGAAGTGGATGAAATGCCTGATGTGTGGCCAGTAGCGGAAGCCGGTCTGTTACCAAGGAGATGCAGCGATCGGCCCCTTGTCTCAGCTTTGTGGCTTCGTGGGTGGGCATCTGCGTTGAGTGCAGGAGGTCTCTGGTTTCGCCCAAAGGGGACTCTCCAGCTGAAAGGATAGAAAGTTGGAAGGGAACCTTCGGGGTCATCTAATCCAACCCCCTGCATAATGCAGGAAATTCACAAATACTTCCCCCACACACACACCTCTGTGACCCCTGTTCCGTGCAGAAGGCAAAAAACCTCCAGGATCCCTAGCCACACTGGCCTGGAGGAAAATGGCTTCCTGACCCCAAAGTGGCGATCGGCATTTCCCTGGGCGTGTCAGAAAGGGCCACGAGAACTAAGCACTGAGGCAACCCTCCCTGCCCTCCCTTCTCACGATCTACCTAAGTTCACAGGCTCAGCATAGCTGTCAGGTGGCCATCTAGCCTCTGTTTGAAAACCTCCGGAGAAGAAGAGCCCGTCACCTTCCAAGGAAGCCTGTCCCACTGAGGAACCGCTCTAACAGTCAGGAAGTTCTTCCTGATGTTTAGCCGAAAACTCTTCGGATGTAATTTCAACCCGTTGGTTCTGGCCCGACCTTCTGGGGCAACAGAAAACAACTCCACCGCACCCTCTCTATGACAGCCCTTCAAGTACTTGAAGATGGTTCTCACATCCCCTCTCAGTCGTCTCCTCTCCAGGCTAAACGTACCCAGCTCCTTCAACCTTTCCTTGGTCTCCTCACCCTCTTCGTTGCCCTCCTCTGGACATGTTCCAGCTTGTCAATATCCTTCTTTAATGGTGGTGCCCAAAACGGGACACGATATTCGAGGTCAGGTTTAACCAGACCAGAGTAAAGCGATACCAGCACTTTGCGTGATCTGGACACAATACTTCTTGTTGATACAGCCCAAAGTGGCGCTTGCCTTTTTAGCTACTGTATCACACTGCCGACTCCTGTTCAGTGTATAGTCTAGTAAGACCCCTAGATCCGCAGATTCTCTGCCTGAGGCCCTAGAGAGCTGCTGTTGCCAGTCAGAGTAGTCAGGTCTGAAAACAAATGGAGACAACTTCCAAATTTACAAGGCATTCCCACGCAGCCGTCTTTCTGGGACGCTGGTGCGTGGATCCCAGCCCTGTAGGAAGTGAGCTCTGTCCAAGGTGCTGAAACTGTGCCACTTCCTCAGAATAACTCTGCGTATCCACCCCTCTCTTTCATAAAGTAAAGGTAAAGGTTCCCTTGCTCGAAAGCCAGTCGAGTCCGACTCTAGGGTTGCGGTGCTCATCTCCGTTTCAAAGCCGAAGAGCCAGCGCTGTCCGAAGATGTTTCCGTGGTCATGTGGCCGGCACGACTGAACACCAAGGCGCACGGAACGCTGTTACCTTCCCACCAAAGTGGTACCTATTTATCTACTTGCAATTTCTTGCTTTCAAACTGCTAGGTTGGCAGGAGCTGGAACTAGAGATGGGAGCTCACTCTGTCATGCGGCACACTCGGGTCTCGAACTGCTGAACTACTGACCTTCCACAGCCTGCAGTTCAGCGTCTTAACCACTTGAGCATTGCTCAAAAATATAAGGTTGCAGCTTATATATATTTTTTTTAAGTTGCTTTAGAAAAGACTGAACAGATGTTCAGATCCAAGGAGTAAAACCAGATTTCTTTTATTTTGCAAACTGGCCACTGCAGAACTGGGTTGATTCTATCTTCATTCAGAGCCTGGTTGTAGAACAGGACTTAGCCTGTCTTTGGTGCTTCCAACGAGGGACCTTAATGGCTCAGAGGTTAAGACGCTGAGCTGCAGATGGGAAGGTCGGTAGCTCAGCAGTTTGAGACCTGAGTGCTGCATGACAGAGTGAGCTCCAGTCTCTGGCCCCAGCTCCTGCCAACCTAGCAGTTTGAAAGCAAGAAACTGCAAGTAGATAAATAGGTACCGCTTTGGTGGGAAGGTAACAGCATTCCGTGCGCCTCGGCATCTAGTCATGCCAGCCACATGACCACGGAGAAGTCTTCGGACAGCACTGGCTCTTCAGCTTGGAAACAGAGATCAGCCTCACCTCCTAGAGTCAGATTCGACTGGCTTTCGAGCAAGGGAAACCTTCACCTTTACCTTTAGTGCTTCCGACATTTGGTGTGTTCGTATACTTTATTTAGTCATACTTACACCAGCCCTGTAAGATAGGCCGGTCTTATTATCCTCCTGTTTCAGGGTGTGTGTGAGAGAATGACTTGCCTGAGGCTGCTAAATGAGTTTGTGGTGGGTTCAAGGTCACGCTGTACTTGTCCTCGCAGAGGAGGGAGAGCTTGTGCCTGAATAAAACTTGGTCTTAAAGGTGCCACTGGACTGTTTTGGACCAGGGGGCCGGGGGGGGCTCTGCAACTTACCTGGCTGCTCCTTGCTCTGACTGAGGGCTGCTGGGAGCAGGGGGTGGGGCTTGTTGCATGTACCCGCCCCCTGGGCTCTTTACTGCCGGAGCTCCGCTCCTGTGCGCTCCTGCAGGAAATGACCCCTGTGTGTATGTAGAATAAGTCACATGCTCAGAGCTACCAGCTTTGCATCAACCTCAATCCTGTCATCTCAGCCTTCTTCCCGACTGGCGTCACTTTAACACCTCTTCTGTGCCTTCTAGGCATGCCCACGTGATGACTTGAACCTATTTGATTGTCATAGCTTCCACCTGCAGAACACTGCAGACTGTGATTCTGTAAGTTTCAGGGTAGCCGTGTTGATCTGGAGCAGGAGTGCCTTAGAGGCCAACAAGAAGAAGAGATCGAATTTATACCCCACCCTTCAAGAAAAATGAACAAAGCAGCTGTAGGATAGACATTCTTTTTGTCCCGCAAAGGGAAGATTCTACCAAAAACAAGCAAACAAACAAGGAAATTAGTATCGCTCCAGAGGGCGGCCATACTGATCTGCAGTAGAAGAGCTACATTCAAGCCCAGTAGCACCTTAGAGACGGAGGAGGAGGAGAGAGAGCTCTCTCGAGGACTGCTCCTGAGAGAACAGCTCCGAGAGAACTTGTGACCAGCCCACGGTCACACCAGCAGCTGCATGTGGAGGAGTGGCTCACTGACAAAGGAAGCTTTGACTCTCAAAAGCTTATACCCCCAAACTCTTGGTGGTCTCTAAGGCAGTACTGGATTCGAATCCATGCCATTCTGCAAAAGGGCTTGAAATTGCTGAGCCAGAATTCTTAGTGCAACACCTGATGATCCTTGGTCAGGAAGTGCGACACTTAACCTAGTTTCAGATAGGTTGAAGAGCTGCAACGTGGATGTGCTCATACCTTTCCTCTCAATGTCTGAAGATGACCTACTGGCAGGGGAAAGATTCCAGCGGGGTCGTCCTGTTGGTCTGAAGCAGCGGGGGGGGGGGGGGTTTGAGGCCAGGGGCACCTTTAAGACCGACAAAGTTTTATTCAAGGAATAAGCTTTCGTTTGCACGTGCACCTCCTCAAATACAATGAAATGGAAGTTACCAGTCTATACATATAGGTAGAGGGTGAGCAGTAAATTAGCATACAACATAATGAAGATGTTTAACAGATGCAAAGGAAGAGGAGGAGGAGATTGGATTTATAACCTGCCCTTTGCTCAGAGTCTCAGAGCGGCTTACAATCTCCTTTCCTTTCCCCTCCCCACAACAGACACCCTGTGAGGTAGGTGGGGCTGAGAGAGCTCTCTTGATAACTGCCCTTGAGAGAGGAGCTCTGAGAGAACTTGTGACTGACCCAAGGTCACACCAGCAGCTGCATGTGGAGGAGTGGGGAATCAGACCCGGTTCTCCCAGATTAGAGTCCACGCTCCTAACCACTACACCAAAGTGGCTTTTTGTTTATATGGTCGCCATTTGTTTTTTTTGGGGGGGGGGTTGGTTTTTTTAAACCCCCGGTGGGGATTTCTTATTGCATTTTTTTAACACTACAAACTAACAGAAAATAAGGAAGGGAACTACATTTAAGGGATAAAGAAAGATACCCACTACTGACTAAAAACCCAAGAGAGGAGATCATCTCACCAGTTTAGACAAACATTTAGTCTTAATCTCGTAATCTTACTATCAACTGAGTCAAATTTAGCATTAACTTTTCTAAGTCTTAAATTTAAAGTTTAAGTGTCATACAGAAATACCCCAGAGCATCTCATTTCAACATTTTATTAGGCACAATTCAGAGTTCTTCAGCCTTTACTTCTCCTTGCCTAATCTCTTCCGGAGCTTATAAGGACTTTTAGGGGCTGCCGCCCCTTTCTCTGAAAGAGAGTCCTCTCTGGAGGATTCCAAGTCCAGCTCACCATCGGACTTACTGTCCGTCCCTTTTTTCCCTTCTTCCCCTGGCTCACCCAACTGGACTCTTACAAATTCCCGTGCTTTCTGAACAGAGACAATCTTTTCTTTTTTGTCCTTGATTTTGAAGGTTATGACTTCTGGAGTTAACCATCTATATCCAATTGCATTTGTCTGTAGAAAAAGAGTTAATTCTTTATATTTCTTTCTCCTTTGTCTTATCTCAAATGGAATATCTTTCAATGTTCTGATGGTATTCTCCCCCACTTTCAGCGGTGCTCCAAATACTGCTTTCAGGATTGCATCTCTCACATGCCTCTTCGAGAATCTTACCACAATTTCCCCAGGCAGATTATTTTTCTTTATATATCCTGAATATGACCTGTAGGCCACATCCATATTGTTTAACAAACATTCCGCCTTCATATCTGTCACTGGAGCCAATGTTTCACTCATTAGTTCCTTAAGATTCTCTCCCTTAGTCTCTGGCATGCCCTGGAAGCGAAGAATCATAATAGCCTTTTCCATTTGTAGTTGTAACAGCTGATCTTCCATAGAAACGTGCTTCTTTTCCAGCTTTTGAACTTTCTTTTTCACCTTTTGTGCAGTGGCGTCCACTTCTTTCACCTTCTCAGCTGTTCCATTCATCATTTTAAGAGTCTCGTTTATCTGTGTTTGCTGGGTGGTGATACACTGAGTCATTGTTGACATCTGCTCCTTGATGTTATTCATCTGGTCCAGTAGGGGGCGCATGGATTCTGCCAAAGTCTTTGCCAGCTCGTTGGTTCCTTCCAGTTTGGGACTCTCCGTTAGTTCTGATTTCAGAAGTTTCTCTTTCTCTGTCCTCTTCCCCACCATCTTTATCGATTGTTTACTCTGACAAGTATTTTAAAAGTCTCTGAATATACCCCCAAATGCTCGAACTCGCCTTGGTGAGTATTTCTTAACAGTTTTGCACGCTTTCTCTTTTGCACCCCCCCCTCATTTTGCTCAGAAGTTCATGTGGTCGGGAGGCGTCCCTCCCCCGCCCATCTCACTTTCCGTTTTACAGAATGGGGTAGGAAGCATTATTTTTCCTTTAACCGCCGCTTACATTAGACTCACATTCATAGTTGGTCCTCAGACCTCTTTTAATGATCATTTCTGCCGCTCAACCTCCTGCGCTTGCGCCGGTCAGCGTCACTTGTGTCTATTCGACCTCACGGCACGAAGAACCTTTGGGATGGAGAGGCACCTCAATTCCCCGGCATTGTGCCGGCGAAGAGGCGACCTCTCAAAAGTCCCCTGGCCAGGGCCCCTTCATCCGGGTCCCTGGGGGGGTGGCAAGCCTGCGCACCCCGTCCTTCGGCCGGAGCGCAGCTTCACCACCGGGAGGTCCGGGAGGTGAGTCTGCTAACGCGCCGCCATAAACCGGAAGTACCGGTCGCCATTTGTTCAGGTTTAATTCCGGGGGGGAAACATAGTGAAGGAAAAAAAAATATCAAAATCGGAGAATGATGGGCAGATGTACCCCTCTTAATTGTGGGATGCCGAGAGTAATTAACTGAGACCCTGTTGTGGGGCTCCATCTGTCTTCTCTCAAGCGTGGAGGCAACAGTGAAGCATCCTCTTCTTTGAGGTGGGGAGATCTAGAAGGCACCACTGGACTTCAACTTTTTTAGCAGGGGAAAGAAAGCCTGCATCCCACTTTCTATCACTGCTGCTGCTTCCAAAAGATCTTTAATTGATGGCATCTGTTTCTATCAATGATTCTGGAGCTCGCCGTGATGTTGCACTGAATTGTTGTGACTGTTTGTGTGACGGGGGTTTATTTCCCCCCCCCTAAAATGCTTTGAACACACCGATGGAAAGGTCGGCTGTTACTCAGGCGAACCAACAAATCTGTTCTCTGCGTGAATGTTGATTTGAGAACCGGCGGCGTTTGATACCAAACCGCTCCCGTTGTTTGTGTTTCCTGTGTCGACAGGATGATTGTTTCTGACTCTTTGCTCTTTTTGTTTGTATCGGCAGCTTCGTCGTATGACTGGGACGAGTGCCTAGCGGGCAACGGAACCCCGGACGGCAAAGAGTAAGTGTCTCAGAGTCAGGCCTCGGCCCTCCGTGCCCTGTTGTCGGCCCTCCAGAGGCACTGGTTGGCCCTTCCATGAGACAGGATGCTGGACTAGATGGACCACTGGTCTGATCCAGCAGGGCTCTTCTGATGTTCCTATTAGAGGAAGGTTGATGCCTCTCTGGTCTGTTATTGGCCCTCCAGAGGCACTGGTTGGCCACTGTGTGAGACAGGATTCTCGACTAGATGGACCCCTGGTGTGATCCAGCAGGGCTCATCTGATGTTCTTCTCAGGGGAAGACCTCGGCCTCTCTGCCCTGTTGCTGGCCCTCCAGGGGAACTGGTTGGCCATTCTGTGAGGCAGGATTCTGGACTAGATGAACCACTGGTCTGATCCAGCAGGGCTCTTCTGATGTTCTTCTCAGGGGAAGGCCTTGGCCTCTATGCCCTGTTGTTGGCCCTCGAGAGGAACTGATTGGCCCTTCTGTGAGGCAGGATTCTGGACTAGATGGACCACTGGTTTGATCCAGCAGGGCTCTTCTGATGTTCTTCTCAGGGGAAGGCCTCAGCCTCTGTGCCCTGTGGTTGGCCCTCTAGAGGAACTGGTTGGCCCCTGTATTACACAGGATGCTGGGTTAGATGGGCCACTGGTCGGATCCAGCAGGGATCTTCTGATGTTGTTGTCAGAGGAAGGCCTCGGCCTTTCTGCCCTGTTGTTGGCCCTCCGGGGAATTGGTTGGCCATTCTGTGAGGCAGGATTCTGGACTAGATGGACCTCTGGTCTGATCCAACAGGGCTCTTCCAATGTTTTTATCAGGGGGAAAGTCTCGGCCTCTCTGCCTTGTTTTTTGGCCCTCCGGGGGAACTGGTTGGCCACTGTGTGAGACAGGATGCTGGACTAGATGGACCACAGGTCTGATCCAGCAGGGCCCTTCTTAGGTTCTTCTCAGGGGAAGGCCTTGGCCTCTCTGCCCTGTTGTTGGCCCTCCAGAGGCACTGGTTGGCCATTCTGTGAGACAGAATGGTGAACTAGATGGACCACTGGTCTGACCCAGCAGGGCTCTTCTGATGTTTTATGGGGAAACTGATCTCCTTGTAGAAAGGATGGGATAAAAAGATGGTTGACAAAGAGTGAAAGCTATCCTTTCCAATTCTAAATACAAGAAGACTGGGAAGCGAACGGAGAGGAAGGGAGGGGCCAATACCATTGAATGCAGTTACACGCAGAGGTGGGTTGAGAACTAAGATCTGGGGGTTAGGCATTGGGATAACTCTGACAGTTCCAAGACCAAGAGGTATATGCGTGAACGGCCAGGGATCTTGGCTCGATGTGCCAAACGTGTTGCAATTAGGCTCCCTTTTGAAAACGTGGCTGAAAACTCTATTTTGAGTTTATTAGGAATCAAACGTTCCTCTCCACGCGTCCGCCCAAGCTGCCAGAACACCACCCACGGGCTTCCTGGAAACAGAACATGCTCGTCAATTCAGTTTGTCCCCGAGACTTCCATCAGCTGCCTTTGTCTCTCAATCTCTTTTCTGTAGGGGGGGAGGGAAGAAAATATGTACCATGTTGGAGTTGTGGCACACTGTTAGAATCTGTGCGGGAAAGTTTGCCGACTTTCCTGCTTGGAGTTGTTAGTAGAAATCACCTGAGTTCTAGGCGTCTTTGTGCGATTAAAACGCTTTCCGTGTGCAAAGTGTTTCGCTAGGATTTGTGGGGGGGCGGGTTGGAAAAAGAGGGTGATACCCAGTAAGTGTGTTCCCTCTTTCAGAAAGGCTAGGATTTGGGTTGCCAACTTCCACGTGGTGGCTAGAAATCTCTTGGGATTTCAATTGCTCTCCAGGTGAACAAGATCTCCTGGGATTTCAACTGATCTCCAAGCATTTTCCCCTGGGAAGAATGGCCACTTCAGAAGGTGGACTCTGTGGCAGCGGTGTCGAACTCATTCATCATGAGGGCCGGATCTGACATAAGTGAGACCTTGTTGGGCTGGGCCACATGTGTCATAAAATGTAATGCCAGGTAGCGGAGATATAAACTTCATAAAGGACACAAACACAAAGGTTTTTTAAAAATCATTAGCACTCTTGCAATATTTTGTTTATTTAACGGTGTCTGATAACTGACACCTCTTGCTCTGGATTATGGCATCAAATTGTCTGTGCCGTTGCTATCTTGAGTATGCTGTTCAGGCGTGTATCTGTAAGCTGCAAACCTATGATGACACAGCAGCAGCAGAACTGGAAGAAGAAGCAGAGAAGACAGCCAGTTCCACTGCGGGCCTGATAGAAGCCCTCCGGGGGCCTGATCCGGCCCCTGGGCCGCATGTTTGACACCCTTGCTCTATGGCATTATATTCCACTGAAGTCCCTCCCCCAAACCCCGCCTTCCTTAGGCTCCGCCCCCCGAAAATCTCCAGGTATTTCCCAAACTGGAGCTGCCAACCCTAACCAGAATAGCTAATTGGTGGTTGTATCACTGTGAGCCTTTCAGGCTTCCATTCTCTCTGGAAGCTCGTCATAATTCTTCTCGGCACAGGCGCACACCAGTCCCTCCTGTTCCTAACCTCCTGATACTTTCCCATCCCCAGGCCAAGGGGAGAGGAACACTCTCTGTGGTACTAGATAAAGGGGTCCCCAACCATTTTAGGCCGGTGGGTGTACTGATGTAGCTTCCCCGGGAGGCATGGGCTGGGATCCGGCAGGGCATGTTGCAGAGAGTCCAGTCCAAAAGTCAGGGCTTCCAGAGAGCAGGTTTACCAAAGCCCAGTCTAGGGTCCAGGAATTTCAGGCAGCAAGTCCAAGTCCAGTCCGAGGTCAGGGGTTCCAGAGGAGCCAGTTGTCAGGTCCAGGTCAAGGTTACCGAGGTCCAACAGCAGCAAGGTTGGTGGCTCAGTCGCAAAGGTACTTGTTGCATCCACAGAAACTCCTGCTTCTCCCGATTGAATCTGTAGCCAAGTCTTAACGAGCAAAACACCCAGCCAATTCCTTGGCAGCCATCCTGAAACGACTCATTTGTCTCTTCAATTGACAGCTGACGATGGGCCCTCAGTCTCGCACTTCCTCTCCTTCCTTGCAACTCCGAGCGTCAATTCAATTTATTTCTGCAGTCCTTAGACCAGTCGTACAATCAGAAGTATGCCTTTACAATATTCCAAGATGTTAAGATACATCAGTGAAACATTAAAAGCAAATTAAGATTTAATCTAATATCAAACAACTATATCTAACTGCGGTGGCTCAAGTGGTCAAGACGCTGAACTGCAGGCTGTGGAAGGTCGGTAGTTCAACAGTTCGAGACCCGAGTGTGCCGCAAGACGGAGTGAGCTCCCGTCTCTAGATCCAGCTCCTGCCAACCTAGCAGTTCGAAAGCAAGAAATTGCAAGTAGATAAATAGGGGTCCACTTCAGTGGGAAGGTAACAGCATTCCGTGCGCCTTGGTGTTTAGTCATGCCGGCCACATGACCACGGAAACGTCTTCGGACAGCGCTGGCTCTTCGGCTTTGAAACGGAGATGAGCACCGCAACCCTAGAGTCGGATTCGACTGGCTTTCGAGCAAGGGAACCTTTACCTTTACCTATATCTAACTAGCTACCTTAGAGTTTCTGTGATCTGAGTATCACCATACAGAAACTGGCTACTTGGTGGGTCATTTTTGGGTTTCTATCAGATAGAAGAAACTCGAGTTGAGCTTTTTCGGAAAGACCCGGAATTTGTTCAGTCAGCGGAGTGACTTTATTACGCGCCACCTTATAATACGGGCATCTAAAAAGCATGTGCTCTGTAGTCTCAACCTCCCTTAATGGGCAGGTACAAAGCCTTTCAACTCTAAGCGTCTCTGACAGCATTGGTGCTGCAAGGGTGTGAGCTAGGTGGGCTGGGAGTGGCTTCTAAAGACTGTTGACTACTTCAAGACGGTTTCAGCTGTAGGCTGTGACTCCTGATCAGCTGGTAACCTGATCTCTTGTTAACCATAAGAACATAAGAGAAGCCAATGTTGGATCAGGCCAATGGCCCACCCAGTCCAACACTCTGTGCCACACAGTGGCCAAAAATACCAGGTGCCCTCAGGAGGTCCACCAGTGGGGCCAGGACACTAGAAGCCCTCCCACTATTGGCCCCCGGCAAGCACCAAGAATACAGAGCATCACTTGCCCCAGAGTCCCTATCTATACCTTGTGGCTAATAGCCACCGATGGACCTGTGCTCCATATGCTTATCTAATTCCTTCTTGAAGCTGTCCATGCTTGTAGCCACCACCACCTCCTGTGGCAGTGAATTCCATGTGTTGATCACTCTTTGGGTGAAGAAGGACTTCCTTTTATCTGTTCTAACCCAACCGCTCAGCAGTTTCATGGAGTGCCCACGAGTTCTTGTGAGAAAGGGAGAAAAATACTTCTTTCTCTACCTGCTCTATCCCATGCATAATCTTGTAAACCTCAATCATGTCACCCCTCAGCCGTGATTTCTCCAAGCTAAAGAGCCCCAAGCGCTTTAACCTTTCTTCATAGGGAAAATGTTCCAACCCTTTTATCATTCTAGTTGCCCTTTTTTGCACTTTTTCCAAAGCTATAATATCCTTTTTAAGGTGTGGTGACCAGAACTGTACACAGTATTCCTAATGAGGTCGCACCATTGATTTATATAGGGGCATTATGATATTGATATACAGGCATTATGATATTGTTCTTCTTCTGGCTCAGAGCCAGCTGCAGCCAGCTATTCAATTACCAGCTCAGGGCTAGCAGGTAGCTCTTTGTCTGAGAAATCTGAGCCATCACTCAGCACAGACTGAATCACGACAATGATTGTCAATAAGGCCAGACATCTGGAAACAAACAATTTGGTGTCCCTATGTCAGGCTGACGTTTCCATAATAATGGATCATGTAAACTGGTCCTAAGTCACCACAGGCATGTGTAGTCAACATAGACGCCCAGGGAACAGAACTTCGTCCAATGCACCCCATTCTCTTTGACATTCCTGACTTTTCTCTTGGAAGGCTTTCTGAGAATATTTGTCATTTCTTTTGCTTGCTTTCTGTTTCCCTCCGACGTCCCCCCCCCCGAATAACAGCATCTCTCTTTGGTTTCCAGCCACCCTCACCAGAAGACAACCTGGCCGCCTCCTCCTCCTCCTCCGAGCCAAAGCAGAGACGACGGCCCATCCGGGGATCCTTCCGAGAGGCCCGTATAACTCCCCAGCTTCGGTCAGCTCCTGTACTTATACGTTCGTAACCTGGACACACCGCTCGGGAGGCAAAAACGGGACGGACAGGAGACTGAGGAGCAGGCCGCCCCCTCCACCCCCCACCCCCACGCACACGTTCCCTTCTTAAGAAGACTGAATTTCCTAGCTGGCCACCCGAGACTTTAAAACAGCAAACACATCTTCTGGATGGCTACCTCTGTATCACCGCACTGGACTGTGACCTCCTGATTTTTTGTGTGGCTTTAGACGAACAACGGGGAGGCAGTTGCTAATAACAGGCCTGGAGAACTGGTAGCATTATAGTTCCAGAAGCAACCGCCTATGGGTGCCGGGGCACCCAAAGAGAATCCTTGGCGTTTCTTACGGAAAACCAAAGTACATTCTTTTTCACGCTGTAGTTTGTCATAGCTCGTTCCTTATTAGCTCTGCGTAGCTGTCTCGGACTGCGTCTTTCTCATTTGCTGTCTCTCTGGGTCATGAAGGATCGTCTGAACTGTACTGAAGGCGACGAGAACTGGTCGATCGCACAGAGGAAGTCTAACATCCATCACCAAAGACCGTTGTTGTGCTATGGGTCACCAGGACTTCCCGGATGACGCCTCTCAGTAGCAATTCAGTGTTTTAAATATATATATATATATATACGGGAGGGAAATGTAACTAGCCCTTGGTTTTGACGTGGTTAGCAAGTACAACGGTAGAGATCGGATGTGAACGCACGGGTTCTGGTAAATAAAACGACCGCTGGCTCTCCGAATGGGTGGTCTGTTGGTTGGGCGTGACTCACGGTATCCGCGTGAGTGCCCCGGGGCCAGAATTCCAGACTGACGAGTTTTGAAGATGTTGATATGCCGGCTTGGTGTGAGGGTTGGGGTGGAGAATGCCGTTCAGTCGGGGTCATCTTACTGTGATTGCATAAGCTTTCCAAGGCAAGAGACGTGCAGAGGTGGTTTGCCATTGCCTGCCTCTGCAGAGGCACCCTGGACTTTCTGGCTGGTCTCCAGCAATGTTCCCTCTAAGCTGTGGAGTCCTGTGAGCAAAAATGCTATTTTGTGAGCTACTGGCATTCAAGTTGTGAGTGAGCGATTGGGCTGCTGCATAAATCAGTCTCCTTTGGAGCCATCTTTTCCTGAGCTAGGACAAAAATGTGTGAGCCGGAGGCTCAAGAACTGTGAGCTAGCTCACCCTAACTCAGCTTAGAGGGAACACTGGTCTCCAGTGTTCCCTCTAAGCTGAGTTAGTGTGAGCCAGCTCACAGGGGGGTTTTTTAGCCTCCAGCTCGCACGTTTTTGTCTTCGCTCAGGAAGGAGGGCTCCAGAGCAGCCAAATCACTGGTAGCACACAAAGCTGGATTTTTGCTCACAAGACTCCACAGCTTAGAGGGGGCATTGGTGGCCTCCCATCCCAGTATTAACTAGGAACGACCTTGCTTAGCTTCCAAGATCTGACAAGGTCAGGCGAGCCTGGGCCATCCAGGGCAGGGCACTGGTGTCGGAGACAGCCTGTTGGAGGGTGTCACGGGTTCAAGTCCCACTCAGCCCTGAAGTTCACCAGCTGGAATCGGGGAAATATGCTCAGCTTTAGTCCATACACTGTCTGTGTGTAGAAGGAGAAGAAGAGGAGAGATTGAATGTCTACCCCGCCCTTCACTCCAAGTCCCAGAGCGGCTTACAATCTGCTTTCCCTCCCCCTCCCCACAGCAGACACCCTGTGAGGTACGTGGGGCTGAGAGAGCTCTCTCAAGGACTGCTCCTGAGAGAACAGCTCCGAGAGAACTTGTGACTGACCCAAGGTCCCACCAGCAGCTGCAGGTGGAGGAGGAATCAAACCCGGTTCTCCCAGATTAGAGTCCGCGCTCCTCACCACGACACCCAACTGGCTCTCTCTGTGTATATATTGTCCCATTGTTTCCTTCTGCTCTGGCATTCCTCCTACCACCTAATTGTAGTCAGTGTGGAGGGAAAGGCACTCTGCCCATGTTCAGACGCCTTGCTATTTGGCGTGGTTCACGAACGGGTTTGGAATCCATATATAGTAAGTCAAAATAATTCTGGATTTACCATAAAGTCTTTACCAGGCTCCCGGAAACAGTGGTCAAGTGAGACCCGATGCATTGTGGTGGTTACAGAGTGCTGGAAATGGGAAAACTTGGGTTCAAGATCCCCACTCTGCCACGAAGTCCTCCGGGTGTCCTTGGGCCGGTTATTCTCTGTCTCTGAACCAATGCTGCCTCTGAGCTGTGGAATCTTGGGAGCAAAAATTCTACTTTGTGAGCTATTGGCATTAAAGCTGTGAGCGAGCGATTTAGCTACTGCGTAAATTCGTTTGCTCTGGAGCCAACATTCCATCCGGAGCTAAGACAAAAATGTGTGAGCTGGAGGACAAGAAACTGTGAGCCAGCTCACACTAACTCAGCTTAGAGGGAACACTGCTCTCAACCTAACCTACTTCACAGGGGCGTTGTGAGGATGAAACAGGGAAGCAGGGCCGGCTCACTCACTAGGCGAACTAGGCGATCGCCTAGAGTGGGCCGGCCCTTAGGGGCGCCAAGATGCACCCGGCCCCGTAGTCTGGGAGTTTCTTGATTATTTGTGTTTTTCATTCTTCCTAAAATGCATTTATTTTTGGAACTTGGTGGGCGCACAGGGAGGGGGGCGCCAGAAGGGATCCCCGCCTAGGGTGCAAAATAAGCTGGGGATGGCCCTGCAGGGAAGAACAAATCACAAAAAACTTCTATCAGTTCCTTGGAAGGAATGTAATAGGAAGACGAACTAGTAAAGCCGTTTCTGGATTTTACCAGTTCAGACAAGACTTGTACGAGGGAGTGTTGGCCCACTTTGTCCTGGCCCGTCTTAGGACCAATGCTTTGAGGATCATCGTAGAGATGTTTTAGCTGTTTTGTTTTTTAAATGCTTCCCAGACCAGCGAAATCTGCCTGGCCCGAGGCAGCCGTGGTCCAAAGTGACCCCCGTACACGACGTTTTGCCTTTTAAAAAGCCGCCGTTTAGCTTTCAGCCCAGGAGGTGGGGGTAGTACAAACTGACCGGAAGGGCACCTTCCCAACTGAATCTTAACCGTGTTTACTGAGGGGTAAAAGTCCCAATTAGTTACATCAGACTCGCTTCCCCCTGTCAGTATGCTTAAGATTGTAAGGGCCTCTTGTGAGCAGCGGGAACGCAGGACGGGTTGCTCGGGAAAACCATAAAAAGACGGCCACAATTTCGTTGTTCGGCATGGAGTACCGAGAACTGTTCTTTGGGGGGGCAAACCCATCTGCTTCCTGATTACCGCACTGCAATTTTCCTTGCATTGTTAAATATGTGCTGGAAACGAGCAGGGTGAGCTTGCGGCTTTGTGGGGACGACGTGACGGTGAGTCGTAGAATCTTGCCGAGCACAGAGGTCTCCGACGCGATGCCCCTGGGCACCACGTGCAGGGAGCACGTGGCCCTTTGATCAGCTGAAGGGCCCTTTAAATCTTGCAGGAGGGAGACGGGCATGTGCCGCCCCCTAATTCTTCTCAAAAGCATTTAAAGGATCCTTTTAAATGCTTTTCAGAAGCAGCAGCCGGCCTTTAAAAAGTGGGGTCCCTTTAAGGAAGGGGGCTGGCCCTTTAAGGAAGGGGGCGGAGCACCCAATAGCCCCACTGAAGCTAGGGCGAGCCTCCAGGTGCTTTTAGAAAGTGGGTGGAGCTGGGTGGCACTCTTGCCCAACACGGCATCTGAATGGGTGGGCAGACTTTTCAAAACTTTGTTTCAGTGACAACTAGTGCCACAGTATTGGTTTTATTCTCTCACTCCTCTTTCCCAGCACTTTGTTTTTTAAATGACCCCTCTTCTCCCACTGAGAATCCAGTTTGGTGCCGTGCTTAAGAGTGCAGCCTCTCATCTGGGAGAACCGGGTTTGAGTCCCCACTCCTCCACATGCAGCTGCTGGGGTGACCTTGGGTCAGTCACAAGTTCTTTCAGAGCTGTTCTCTCACAAGCAGTTCTCGAAAAAGCTCTCTCAGCCCCAGCGGCCTCAGAGGGTGTCTGTTGTGGGGAGGGGAAGGGGAAGGGATTGTAAGCCTCTCTGAGTCTCCTTCGGGTAGTTAAGGGTGGGGTATAAATCCAATCTCCTCCTCCTCCTCCTCATCCATGCGCTTCAGCTTCTTCTCTGTGTGGTTGATTTGGTCCCACATGCCAGCCATTTTGTGGTTTTGCCCACCACCCTGTGTCAGGATCCAAAGGTGCACGCAGGCTCAAAAAGGTTTGTGGAGCCCTGCAGTGCTCCCTCTAAGCTGTGGCATCTTGTGAGCAAAATTTCTACTTTGTGAGCTACTGGCATTCAAGTTGTGACTGGGCAATTCGGCTAGTTTCCTCTGGAGCCCTCCTTCCTGAGCTCAGACAAAAATGTGTGAGCTGGAGGCTAAAAAACTGTGAGCCAGTTCACACTAACTCAGCTTAGAGGGAACACTGGAGCCCTGGTCTAGCAGCCCTATGGTGACATCCAGATTGAAAGAGGAACCCAGAGACTGGACCCTGCTATTTTGTGCAGGATTCAGGATGCAGTCCTGAACAAATACTTTTTTGAACGAGTGACCCATCAATTTACGGACTGGACAACTTCTGCGTGCGAGCGAGTTCCCAGTGAGATTGTTTATATATTTATTTATTTTATATCCTGTTTTTCTCCCCAATGAAGAAGAGGAGATTGGATTTATACCCCGCCCTTCACTCCGAGTGGCTTACAATCTCCTTCCCTTCCCCTCCCCACAACAGACACCCTGTGAGGTATTTCTCCCCAATGAAGAAGAAGAGGAGATTGGATTTATACCCTGCCCTTCACTCAGAGCGGTTTACAATCTCCTTTCCCTTCCTCTCCCCACAATAGACACCCTGGGAGGTAGGTGGGGCTGAGAGAGCTCTGACTGAGAACTGTCGTTGAGAGAACTGCTCTGAGAGAACTATGGCTTGCCCAAGGTCATCCAGCAGCTGCAAGTGGAGGAGTAGGGAATCAAACCCGGTTCTCCTCGATTAGAGTCCGCGCACTTAACCACTACACCAAACTGGCTGAGAGAGCTCTCTCGAGGACTGCCCTTGAGAGAACAGCTCTGCAAGGACTGTGGCTTCCCCAAGGTCACCCAGCAGCTGCATGTTGAGAAGTGGGGGAATCAAATCCAGTTCTGCCAGATTAGAGACCGTGCTCCTAAGCACTACAGCAAACTGGCTCTCAATAACTGATTATCGTATGGCAGTGTGTGTAGTATAGCCAGGAGATCCTAAGATTGTCTGGCAGCCTGAAGTTTTATCTCTTTTAGTGTTACGCACCACTAGGTGGCGAGCTAGACTTATTTGGGGGGCTGAAAGAGCTGTGACTGACCCAAGGCCACCCAGCTGGCTTCACGTGGAAGAGTACGGACTCAAACCCGGGTCTCCAAATTAGAATCCGTCACTCTAAACTACTGCACCGGGCTGGCTGTCAATTAAAGCACATTACAAACTTGATGGTCGACTCCCTGCCCGTCCAGAGATGGAAGGTTTTTGAGACTGCAATGGTTTAAATTTTCAACTCTGACAAAAGAGACGGCAGTGACGGTCCTGAAATAGTTTCCATATTAAAATATTTATTCATATTTCTAACCCCCCCCCAACTTTTTGTCAGAGATGTACCCCGAAGGTGACTTAGAAACCAGCAAAACAGTAATGCAATCTACAAAGTCTGCTGCCTGGACTGTACTTCCATTTCGACAGACCGTTTGACAGGTTATTTAACCGTTCTTTGCTAGATAAGGAATCAGGTACTGCAGCCCAAGCGGCTTGTTGGTTTCAGTCCAAGTCCTCCTTCCTCGGTGGGTGGATTGAGAACATCAGCAGACAAAAGGTCAGAGAATCTAGACTTTGAGGAAGGATGACAAAATGAATAGATTCGTTGGTGCTAGCAGCCGAGACCCCTGAATGTCCATAACAGCAGTTTGTGTGCGTGTGATCCAATATGATCTGCAGTATATTACAGGAGCCTTTTTAAAATAACCTCCAACTTTCTATCTATTGTGTTTTTTAAACCACCCTTCAACCGAGCTTATGTTTAGGTATATGTGTATTCAGCTGTAGCCTGACGTGGGAGACATGAATTTGCACTTTCCAGAGAGCGAGCAGCGTGTCTCTGTAGCAACAGCAAAAGCCCAATGTTTTGTGGACGAGACTGACCTCTGGGACATTAATGCTTATGCTACAATAAACCTTTGAGGTGCTTATTACTAGGGACATTCATTGTACTTGGGAGGAGATGGCCACCAAAACCCCCCTGCATAATGGAACTTAAATGGTAAGAATTAGATAAGCATATGGAGCAGAGGTCCATCGGAGGCTATTAGCCACAAGGTATAGATAGGGACTCTCAGGCTGGGGCAAGTGATGCTCTGTATTCTTGGTGCTTGGGGGGGCAACAGTGGGAGGGCTTCTAGTGTCCTGGCCCCACTGGTGGACCTCCTGATGGCAAGGACAAAGAAGAAAAAAGGGGGAAAGACTGAACCTAAACCTAGAATTCAGAATCTAAAAAGGTTAGTCAAGAATAGAAGAGGGCCAACTCTAAAAATCTAATTATGAAACATACAAAAATATACATGTATTTATTAAACACAAATTAAAATAACAAACAAGGGCCCATTCCTACCTCATATACAAATATAAAAACATACAAGGGCAAAAATACATATAATCATACGTATATGGAATAAAGACCAGAAACCAATTGTTCCATTTGGCTGTACAATCTCAGCCAGAGAGAAGTACTACTGGACATGTGATTGCACTGGAGGCTTCATTTGTATTTTTGTACTGGAACAATTGGTTTCTGGTCTTTATTCCATATATGTATGATTATATGCATATCATATATGCATATCATATATGATTTTTGCATATCAGCCAACATGTTCTGTCTGTATTAGACCTCTGAAGAAGGCCTGTAAAGGCCGAAACGCGTCAGGTCTATCTTGTTAGCCCTTGTATGTTTTTATATTTGTATATGAGGTAGGAAAGGGCCCTTGTTTGTTATTTTAATTTATGTTGAATAAATACGTGTATATTTTTGTATGTTTCATAATTAGATTTTTAGAGTTGGACCTCCTGATGGCACCTGGTACTTTTGGCCACTGTGTGACAGAGTGTTGGACTGGATGGGCCATGGGCCTGATCCAACACTGGCCTCTCTTATGTTCTTATGTTCTCTTAAGATTCGAATCCAGGGGTGCAGTCACATGCGCCAGACAAAACGGGGGGAGGGAGGGGGAAGCGAGGCTATTTCCGCCAGAGGAATTTGACCCGCAGTTGCACAATCACACCTCCCTTTGAAGCTGCGTGTACAGCCTATCAGTGTATGATCAGACGCAACTGCGGGTGAGTCATTTTGTGTGTGTGTCATTTGTTTCCTACGTGCTTAAACGAGGAATCGATGAATCGCACCTCCGCACTGAGGGCTCCCTATGGAGTTTGCGACAATGTGCATACTGCGAACGGGGAAAAAGCAACGGTACAGAGTCGGGATGGCCAGGATCAGACCATCCCGACGGCACGAGAGCGCGCTGGAGTGATCCGACACGGGAAAGTCTGCCCGTAGCCCATCACAACCCGTTTACTACCAGATTTCCCCCGGTGTCCTTTAACTCCGCTTCTGTGGTGGAGCAGAAGGGGTTGCCGACAGCTGCAGGGTGCTTCCCAGATGTTGTTGTCTGATCGCGCCCTTTAAATCCACCCGGCATTTGCGCCTATGGCGGGTCTAATTGCGCGCATGATCGCAGCCCAGAAGCACCTTAAGGACCACCAAGGTTTCCAGGGTACAGGCATTCGAAATCAAAGCTCTCTTTGTCAGATACGTTATATCTGACGAAGGGAGCTTTGAGTCTCGGAAGATTACACCCTGGAAATCCTGGTGACCTCTAAGGTGCGATTGGACTCCATTCTTGGTCTTCTGCTGAGAACCAACACAGCTGTCCTCTTGAAACAATGACAGTCTGTCCTAATAAAAAGTACCAGTTGGCTTTTGTTTTGGCGTCTTGCTTTGGGGACGAATAAAGTCTGCATAATCCCAGCCTGCTTGGTTCTTTCTCGATCTCTGCCCCTGAACCCCGCAGGCAGAAAACTAGCATGCCAGAAAGGCTCTGCATTTCCCTGACACTCTCTTTTTCTACACGCAGGGGGAATTTTGCTTTTGGAGAGCCAGTGTGCTGTAGTGGTTAAGAGTGTCAGACTGATCGTCCAGATAGACCCGGGTTCGAATCCCCACTCGTGATGTGGGAGCTCACTGGGTGGCCTGGGGGAAGGAACTTCAAAGGGGGAATCCAGTAAGGTGTAGTGGTTAGAGCGTTGGATTAGGAACGGGGGCCCCAGGTTCAAATCCCCAGTCATGCCATGGAAGTTTAATGGGTGACTGTGGGCCAATCACACTCTCAGACTAAGCTACCTCACAGGGTTGTTGTTAGTTTAAAATGCAAGAGCAGAGAATGATGTAAGCCACCTTGGGGTCCCCCTTGGGGTATGAATGGCAGGGTGTAAATAAATTAAATAAATTATATAGGATAGATAGATGACAGATAGATAGATAGATAGATAGATAGATAGATAGATAGACAGACAGACAGACAGACAGACAGAAAGAAAGAAAGAAAGAAAGAAAGAAAGAAAGAAAGAAAGAAAGAAAGAAAGAAAGAAAGTCACAGCTGGTTTATGGGAACCCTGGAGGGTTTTCAAGACATGAGAAGTTCAGAGGCCCACTGCTTGCCTCTGTGTCATGACTTTGGTATTCCTTGGTCGTCTCCCATCCAAATAGTGGCGAGGGCTGACCCTGCGTAGTTTCTGAGATCTGACCAGAGCCGGAGCCTACTTAGCTTATGAGACCTGACCCGAGCAGTCTAGGCTATAATATCCTTTAAAAAAAAAAAGGGCGAGACCGTGGCTCAGTGGTAGAGCATCTGCTTGGCGTGCAGGAAGTCCCCAGTTCAATCCCCAGCATCTCCAGTTTAAAAAGGACCAGGCAGGAGGTGACGTGAAGGACCTCAATCTGAGACCCTGGGGAGCCATTGCCACCGTGGAGAACCATGGCCCTCCAAGTAGACAATACTGACTTTGATGGACCAAGAGTCTGTTTCTGTATTATGGAGAAGAGACTGGATTTATACCCAGGGCGGCTTGCTGTCCCTTCCCCTCCCCACAATAGACACCCTGTGAGGTAGGCGGGGCTGAAAGAGCTCTCTCTTGAGGACTACCCTTGAGTGAACAGCTCTGAGAGAACTTGTGACTGGCCCAAGGTCACACCAGCGGCCGCATGTGGAGGCCTGGGGGACGAAACCCGGTTCTCCCAGATCAGAGTCCAGGCTCCTCACCAGGACACCCAACTAGCAGCTTCATGTGTTCACGTTGACTCCGATGGACCAAGGACCAATTCAGCATTAGGCAGGTTCGTGTGTATGTATATGTACCTGGTTCTTCCCAACATGTGTGAATCATAAAGGTAAAGGCTTCCCTTGCTCGAAAGCCAGGGGAGTCCGACTCTAGGGCTGCGGTGCTCATCTCCGTTTCCAAGCCGAAGAGCCAGCGCTGTCCGAAGACGTTTCCGTGGTCATGTGGCCGGCATGACTAAACACCAAGGCGCACGGAACGCTGTGACCTTCACACATCATACATGTGTGAAAAACACTGCCCCCTCCCCCATCTGCAGCATGACATGTAATGAGCCAGGGACGTTTTTTTGGGATGGGGGGGTAGGCAGGTTGTGTTCAAGGGAAACCAGCCCGCCGCTCGCTCTCGCTCTCCCCCCTCCCACCCCATTCCTTGAAAGTGGGCGTGGCCTCGCCGCGCAGTGGGCGTGTCCCCAGCCGCAGCCGCCGCGGCGGTTGAAGCGAGGCGAGGGG
>NW_015160359.1:40045-74241 GCF_001447785.1 Gekko japonicus
CGGCTTCCCTTCCGCTTGACCGGTGAGTCCCCTCGTCGGGGGGGGGGGGGGAGGAGGGGGAGAAGGGCCCCCCCAAACCGCAGGGAAAGGGCGGACTAGAGGTGCACGCGCCCTCTCGGCCGGGGGCTCGCCCGCCTGCATGCCTTTTGCAAAGAGGCGCACACTGACATTTTAAAAAAAGCCCCCCCCTCCCCCCCCCAGTATGGAGTTAATAGAGGCTCCCATGGTCTAGATATGTAGCATGCCCCTGGAACCGGCACAGCGGTGAACTTTAGAACGTCGGCGGGCGTTTGCGAGATGGGTGAGGTGCCCCCATGGCTGTACACCCACCCCCTTGATATCTAACGTGCCCTCGTAACTGTACACATAAACCCTTAATACTGTGTGCATGCATGCACGCACTTCCTAGATGTGTAACGCGCACCCTCATAACTGTACATGCAGACCCTTCACTACACGTGCATGGGTTTTCTTGGTATCTGACACACCCTCTGAACTGCACACATGAACCCTTAATTGTATATATGCATGCGTTTTCTTGACATGTAGCATGCCCTCCTAACTGTCTACCCATATATATGTGTGTGTGTATATATGTATATGTGTGTGTGTATATACACACACACACAAATATATATGTATCCATTCTCTTGATATGTGACATGCCCTCATTACTGTATACTGTATAAATATACACTGTATAAATGTATACATTACTGTATACTGTATAAATGCATCCTTAACTATATGCATGCATTTTCTTGATATCTAACATACCCTCATAACTGTACACATAAACCCTTAATACTATATGTATGCATGTGTTTTCTAGATCTGTAACGCACCCTCATAACTGTACATGCAGACCCTTAACTGTATGTGCATGGATTTTCTTGAGATCTAACACACCCTCTGAACTGCATGTAACACATCCTCATAACTGTACATGCATACCCTTAACTATACGTGCATGGGTTTTCTTGGTATCTAACACACCCTCTGAATTGCACACATGAACCCTTAATTATATATATGCATGCATTTTCTTGACATGTAGCATGGCCTCCTAACTGTCTACCCATATATATGTGTGTGTATATATGTATATGTGTGTGTGTATATACACACACACACAAATATATATGTATCCATTCTCTTGATATGTGACATGCCCTCATTACTGTATACTGTATAAATATACACTGTATAAATGTATACATTACTGTATACTGTATAAATGCATCCTTAACTATATGCATGCATTTTCTTGATATCTAACATACCCTCATAACTGTACACATAAACCCTTAATACTATATGTATGCATGTGTTTTCTAGATCTGTAACGCACCCTCATAACTGTACATGCAGACCCTTAACTGTATGTGCATGGATTTTCTTGAGATCTAACACACCCTCTGAACTGCACACATGAACCCTTAATTGTATATATGCATGCGTTTTCTTGACATGTAGCATGCCCTCCTAACTGTCTGTCTACCCATATATGTGTGTGTGTGTGTGTGTGTGTATATATATATACACACACATATGTGTGTGTGTATATATATACACACACATAAATGTATGCATTCTCTTGATATGTGACATGCCCTCATTACTGTCTACTGTATAAATGTATCCTTAACTATATGCATGCATTTTCTTGATATGTTACAGGCCCTCGTAACTATATAAATTCATCTTTAACTATATATATATATAACACATAAACCCTTAATATGATATATATATATATATATATGCATTCATTTTCTAGATGTGTAATGTATCCTCACAACTGTACACCCACACCTTTAACTATATATATATTTTCTGATATGTGATATGCCCTCATTACTGTATGCTATATAAATGTATACATTACTGTATACGGTATAAATGCAATCTTAACTATGCATGCATTTTCTTGATATCTGACATACCTTTGTAACTGTAACATATACTCTTAACTATATACATGCATGCAATTTCTTGATATGTAACATGCCCTCATAACTGTACACACGAACCCTTAACTATGCATATATATGCAGGCATTTTCTAGACTTATACTTAACTGTACGTTAACACGCATGTATGCATTTTAAAGATAAGTACATACCCCCTTAAATATATGTTAATGCAGGTATATATCCTTTTGTATGTATGTATGCTTACACACAAGAATATATTAATATGTCTCTGTGTGCAGTTATATGCACTTGGCTATATGTTAGTGTGGGTGTATGCATTTATCTAGTTCAATGCATGGGTCTGTCCATGTAAGTAGTATATATTTAGAACTGTAAATGTGCGTGTGTGCATATAAATGCTTGTGCGTGTGTGCATATATGTGGAGAGTTCCTTTCTTTTCCTGTGGCAAGTGTATGCTTTTTTGTATCTATACTTGCACACTCATAAGTTGCCTACACACATCAATAACTGACAAATGGCAAATATGTATAGGTGCTTCAAAAATCCTCTTCCTCTTGTCCCCCTTCCCCCCGTTCCATTTCTCTCTCTTCCTTCAGTGACACCCTCAGAAATCTATGTGGTGGTCCTTGCTGCTGGACTGGCGTTTTTATGAGACACATGTTTATATTTGAGGATCACACATCTATGTATCGAAAAGCCTGGCGTTCCCCCTCTTGATCTTTATTTCTTCCAGTGTCCCCGTACCCTTTGCTGCCATAGCATAACCCCTTCCCTTCTTCAGCCCTGCGGATCCCATCCAGTGTTCCCTCTAAGCTGAGGTAGTGTGGGCTAGCTCACAGTTTTTTTAGCCTCCGGCTCACACATTTTTTTTTCTCTTGGCCAGGAAGGATGGATTTATGCCGTAGCCAAATGGCTCGCTCGCAACTTTAAGGCCAGTAGTTCGCAAAGTAGAATTTTTGCTCACAAGTCTCCACAGCTTAGAGGGAGGCATGGATCCCATCCTTCCTTCCTGTGTCTCTCACACAGTGCCTCCCGGGGCTTGTTGGCCAGGCAAAACGCCCCCACCCCTCCAAAGTCTGACTGGGCAATGCCCTCTCCCCCCCAGTTCACCAGCAGCAGTTCCACACACAGCTTCTTCTCTCCACTTCTTCTCCTTCTGGCGTGAGAAGGTCTCTATAATCTGGGGAAAAGTAAAAAAAAAAATGCTGGACGATGTATGTGTTTAGGGAAAGCTTGTATGTTGCAGGGAAGGGTGTGTGTGGATGTCTCTGTGTACATGCACACACACAAATCTACACCCCTGCTCGGGATCTGTTTCCGTGGCAGTGGGCTAGCCGTTGTTGGGCACGGAGGGCCGATGTGGCTTCTCGTGGAGCGGTGGCACCACGCAGAGCTCTTTACTCCTGTTCCATAGGAGAAGACAGCGACCATTCGCTTTTGTAGAAGACAGGGAGGAGAGGGACTGTGCTTGTGTCTTGCAGCTAATGAATCGGGCGATTGAGGGCCAAGCGCGAGCCGGACTGCGGCGTTCTGCCCGTTCATCGGCACCACTTTATTCCAATCGGCTCTTGGTAGCTGGCCTCTCTTATGCCCCATAGCTAGAGAGGTAGGAACCTCCAGGACTTAACTTGTGCTAGGGTTCAGCCCTGATACTACTCACTGTGCCGGTGGTATGCCAGGCCAGATAGGATAAAGTGCCCTTGGGCCCTGGTACAGAGTGTGTTTCCTTCCACACAGCATGTCACAGTCTCCCATACATCAGGGAGATTGTGTAGAAGTAGGAAGGGGTTGTTCAGCGCAGGGTTTAAAAAATCCCAGTAGGGTAAACTAGAGGCTTTGGCATTATCTTCACTTCCTAGAACTTTCCCCATTGTGCTCTTCCCTCTCTTCCCCCCAGCACCTTACTACCCAGGGGCAGTGTTCCCTCTAAGCTGAGTTAGTGTGAGCTAGCTCACAGTTTTTTAGCCTACGGCTCACACGTTTTTGTCTTAGCTCAAGGAGGATGCCCCCAAAGCAAACTAATTTATGCAGTAGTCAAATCGCTGGCTCAGAACCTTAACGCCAGTAGTTCACAGAGGAGAATTTTTGCTCACAAGACTCCACGGCTTAGAGGGAGCCTTGCCCAAGGGTGGTCTGAACATAGATAAGAAATTCCCACTTTGTGTCTTTGGACGCCTGGGCCTCTTTCTCAGCTTGCCTAGTTCCTGCACAGTGCTCCCTCTAAGCTGCGGAGTCTTGTGAACAAAAATTCTACTTGGTGGCCTTAAAGTTGTGAGTGAGCAATTTGGCTACTGCATAGATTAGTTTGCTCTGGAGCCATCCTTCCCGAGCTAAGACAAAAATGTGTGGGCCGGAGGCCCAAAAAAGCTATGAGCTTGCTCACACTACCTCAGCTTAGAGGGAACACTGTTTCCTGCACGGGTTCTATATATCTCACCCGTTTCTTCTAGTCTTGACTCCTTTTCTGATACAGCCTTCACTTGGGACGTTCAGAGGCCCTCACTGATGTATCATTTTACCTAATGCGCTTCCTTCTTCTTAAGGAGGACTGTCAGGGCCTGAAAAAAGACGTAAACTTTCCCCCCACTGAGGCTCAGTATGGTAAATTTTTGATGGCCTTTGCGTTGTGGATGGGGGCGTGCTTTTCAAACGTTGCGTCTTTCCAGAGCACCTTCAGGTATTTGTTCCAGGCATGCGTTCTGGGGATCTTGCCAAGCAAGCCTCCTGCGGCGCGGTACAGCAAGGGCCTTTTTGTACAGCGCTCTCCGATTCCTCTCGGTTCTCTGCCGCTACAGATCCTTCCATCTTTTTGCCCGGGTCTGCGGAAGCACCGGCGCACGATCAAGGAACAAATCGGACACGTGACAACTAGGACAGGTCTTTGGTTTTCAGAAGTCCCACGAGGACCGGAATTGGGAGTATTGAATCAGAAGCTGCGGACCTTTGTTCTGTGAAGGGAAACTTAAAACTGCGGTAGTAGTTGCAGCATGACGTCTATGGGTTCTGAATGACTGGTTCCTTTATGACACTTTGCTGTGAACATGAGGACTGACTTGCTGGTTCAGGCTGAAGGCAGACCTAATCCTAAACCTCGGATGCTCAGCATAGGGTTTGGCTCAATATCCAGACTTAATTGTCAGTCCTTAATTCTGGAATCTGTATCTTCCAAAAGAGGGACGTTAATTTTCTCAGCGTTTCTCTCTTGTTGATGCAAGATGATGTTGAGTCTGCATATTATTTTTAGGCCCAGATAATGTAATTTTCTTTTTTCATCATGTTTAGCTTATAGTATCAGATGTTATTGTTTCCTTTTTTGCCCTCACAAAAAAAGTACTTTAAAGGTGGTGTGTCTTGCAGCCCCATCTCTGTTCAGCATATTTGTAATTATTGTTTGAACAAAATCTGTTTTTGTTCTAGTTTGCAACAATAAACACTGGTGTTATGAGCAATGCTCCCTCTAAGCTGTGGAGTCTCGTGAGCAAAAATTCTACTTTGTGAACTCCCTGGCATGAAAGTTGTGAGCGAGCGATTTGGCGACTGTGTAAATTAGTTAGCTCTGGAGCCGTCCTTCCTGAGCTAAGGCAAAAATGTGTGGGCTCGAGGCTCAAAAACTGTGAGCTGGCTTACACTCAGCTTAGAGGGAGCACTGGTTATGCGCTAAAATAGATGGATCCTATTCATAGCAGAGATACAATAAGTAAGCAAGTAGAAGAGAAGAGAGAAGAGATTGGCTTTATACCCACCGTTCAGTACCCAAAGGAGTCTCAGAGCGGCTTACCATCTCCCCTTCCTCTCCCCACAACAGACACCCTGTGAGGTAGGTGGAGCTGAGAGAGCTCTTTTGAGGACTGCTCATGAGTGAACAGCTCTGAGAGAACTCGTGACTGACCCAAGGTCACACCAGCAGCTGCATGTGGAGGAGTGGGGGAATCAAACCCGGTTCTCCCAGATTAGAGTCCGCTACTCTTAACCACCACGCCAAACTGGCCATTATTTCAGTTGCCCCTCCATTTTGCTTTACTTTTCCGAGAGTCAGACATCTTGCCTCTTCGGTCATGATTTCCTGGCCGCCACATCCCCCTCGATGTGCCTCTCCAACCCTTCCTTCATTCTGTGGCCGGTCAGGAGTGCTTCTACTTGTGTCTTTAGGGGAGGGGCTGTGGCTCAGTGGCAGAACATCTGCTTGGCATGCAGAAAGTCCCAGGTCGAATCCCCGGCATCTTCAGGATAAACCGTCAGGTAGGAGATGACGTGTAAGATCTCTGCTTGAGTCTCCGGAGAGCCGCTGCCAGTCTGAGGGGACAGTCCTGAGCTTGTGCCGGTGGGACATTTCCCAGAGTGCTTTTCAGCTGCCCTCCTCCAGCCTCTGCGGCCCTGCCATTTATTCTTCCCATCTGAATCAAAAGGCCCTTCTGAGAGGAGAGAGTTAATTCTGGAGGATAAGACGAGAGTGTGACACCATTGCCGCTTGTTAGGGAGGAAATCACCCCGCAATTAAAAGACGCGTCTGGCACAGAGGGTAAAAAAGATACAGCTAATCCAGGTTCGGGATTTAGCTCCGATAAGCTTGCTTGCTTTAAATAGCTGCCGCAGGATAAAAGTACCCCCGAGGCCAGGCTCTCACGGCGGAGGGATGAAGTTCCTTTGCTCTCTCGGAAAAGTGAAACCTGCCTGCAGTCCACAGACCGTTTACAACAGGCTTGTCCATTGACCAGCAGCTCCGCTCGGCGCTCTGGCCTTGACTCTTACTACTGCTCTGTAGCGCCTCTCAAAGGTCCCTCTCTTCCTTGTCGCTTTTAGGCAGGAACCAGGCTGGGCAGCTACACTGTGCTCACTCGCTTCCTTTGGGTCTTCTCCAGCCAGTTGGTTAGGGAGAGAGTCGGACCGGAGAGGCAGTCGTTATAGCATGGCACCATGGGAATGCAGTGATGCTCCGGACTTGCTGGTCTTTGGATGCTTCTTCGCCGTCTGGCCTTGAGTCAAAATATTATTGGGGGATTTGGGATAGGCGGGACCCCACCTGCTTGGGCTTACCCTGTATTTGCCGGGCAAGAGCCTTGGACTTGCAGTACCAAAGACTCAGAGACAGGGTTGGTTTCCCCAGAGAAAGGCAAGTTTGCTTCCAGCAACACAGCTAATTTAAGAGAAACTTGCAACTATAAACGTTGAATTTTGAGGCTCTTTGCAGGAGCCAGTCTTCAGTATTCCTTCGCATAGATCAGTTGATCATTTCTCAACGCGTTGTGTATTTAACTTGGTTCCATCTAACAGAGGGCGCCATGTTGCTGCCTACCAACTGTTTTGAGAAATTAAGGTAAAGGTAAGGGTTTCCCTTGCTCAAGAGCTAGTTGAATCCGACTCTAGGGGGGGTTTGCTCACCTCCGTTTCCAAGCCAAAGAGCCAGCGCTGTCCGAAGACTTCTCCGTGGTCATGTGGCCGGCATGACTAAATGCCGAAGCGCACAGAACGCTGTTACCTCCCCACTGAAGCAGTACCTCTTTATCTACTTGCAATTTCTTGCTTTCGAAATGCTCGGTTGGCAGGAGCTGGGGCCAGAGACAGGAGCTCACTCTGTCATGAAGCACTTGGGTCTCGGAACTGCTGACTACCGACCTTCCGGTCTGCAGCTCAGCTTCTTAACCTCTGAGCCACCATGGTTGGTGGGACCAATTGGGGCTTTTGGCCAGCACGGCTCCAATTGGCCGCTGGGGATCGGATTGGCTAATCCGCTTTGGCGGTAGCTGCCACCGCAGTGCAAGGCTCTTAAGCAATGCTTTCATTTTAAAAGGCGTCTCCTTAAACAGAGCTCTGCATAACCTCAGACCCTGACGTTTTTGGTTGGCTCTCTGTGTCCCGCGGCAGCCATTTTGTAGTAGCGCCCGCCCCAAGTCAGAATTTCAAAGGTTCCAGGAGGCTCAAAAGGGTTTGGGGACCCCTGATCTGAGGAAAAAAATATGGGGGCAGCTCTTTTTCAGCTGTTAACAAGTCCACAGAAAGAAGGGGTCTTTTTTAATTAAAAAAAATTCTCAGTTTGCCGAAATGCAGCGGCTTTCTTCTCCGGGCTCCCTTGAGCTCCTTGGAGGAAGGAGGGGAGAAAGACGTGATGGATGGGCCTGTAGCTGTTTTTAAAATTGATGGTTTGCTGCCTCAGTCCCTGGTGTGTTGCCCAGGCCTTCCAGCTTCTAAACAGGAACCATTAATATTAAAAAGAAGACAGGCGTCTTTCTGGATTCCAGCGCAGGGCCTGCTTGATTCTCCAAGCTTGGACGGCAGCAGCCAAGTAATAAATCTGAGCAGTTCAATTTGAATTAGATGTCATTTTAATGGAAAGCCGGTCCCAGATAAAGGGGGTCAGCGTCCCTTCCCGAGTGAGACCCAAGATCCGGCTTGTGCGTCATTCTGTAATTGTGGGAGAGCCGTGGAGATGGCCTTCCTCTACAGTGCCGCTGCCTGCATTGACGTACAGTGAGAATAAGGAAGGGGATTCTAAGTCTTCACGCTTTTGAGGGTGCCTAGATGGTTTGTGGGTATAAATCTGCGTCAGGCGGTAGGTATAGAACTTAACTTCTTGAAGCCTGAGCCGTTGGATTAGCTTAAAGGCGAGTGCCCGCTCGCATCGATTAGGCGCTCCGGCTGAGCGGCTCAGTGTCAGTCAGTGGGCTTGGCGGTAGAAACGCCTCCAACCGCCAGCCGGGGCCTCGTTTCTGCAAGAACTCCCAGTGGCGAGGCCAACCCGCTGTGCCCAAGTAGTGGGATTTCTCGCTCGCTGCTCCCCATGTAGGCGAACTCTCGAGTGAAGGGGGGGGAAAACCTGCATAGCCAAATAGGGGCTCGGGCTGAAGGAAGAAGGAGGCGTGTGGGTGGGAGAAAGCTGCTTTCCTTTCAGAGAGAAGGAAGACTTAGTCATGAACCTTCGGGAAGCAGCTACCGGAGCAGAGCTTTCAGGCGGGTGACAAGTGACTGACAAGCTCCGACGGCTTCCTGTCACAAAGCGGGCTGCTTATGTGGCAGTCCTTAGCGGCTTCTCGTTTTCAAAAGGAGGGCTCCCGCAGCTGGAGTCACATTCCCATTCCCTGGTGTCAGGCATTGTTCTTAAAGTAATTTTTTTTAAACGTTTCTGATTTCTAGGCTTGGAAATCAGAGGGTTACGTAATGTAACTTGTGCATCCAGAGCGAGGAGGAACGGTTTCTCTTGATCACACCGAGGCAAGGGTTTTTTTTTACTTTCCGCCTTCCGGGAAGCAGTCTGTCAAGGACACGTGTGTGCTGCGGAGGATTCGGGGCTAGGCTCCTGGGCGACGTACGCATCACGTAGGAGATCAGTGATGCAAACTTGCAATAGGGCTGTTCAGGCCTCAAAGTAGCGTCAGCCCCCCTACAAACGGGATCCGTTGCACCTATTCAGAGGCCCCAGAATGAGGCCAAATCAGGAATCCAGACTTCCAGGATAAGGTGTAGGTGGAGCTCAGTTCCTCTGGGGCTTTAGCCAATCTCTTGACTGACATCAACTGTCTTTCTCACAAGAACCAGGCGAGGAGCATCCACTTATCCCAGTACTGTGTCATTTCAGACTGCAGGTTCTTGAACACGGAAAATTAGCATGTCAGGAAGAAAGCTAGGCTGGAAGCCCTTATCTTGACATATATAGCTTTAAAATGGGCAAGTCTTTTTTTTTTTGTTGAAGCAGCATTCAGTCCCTACCTGTAGTGTGAAGTGGTGCAAGTCCAGGAACATGTGTAACCACCTCATCTACCGTTCTTGAGAGGCAGGCATCACCTGGAGCACTCCATTTGAGGCCGGCGTAGGGGACGCGAGCGGCCCTCAAGCAGTCTTAACCACAGTTCGCTTTTATTGCCAATGGGACACGTAACCAAGGATAAGGCCGAAGGAAGCGATTGTTATCCAGAGAGATTGGAGGCTTCGGAAAGTGAGGTCGCGCCATCCCACTCTTCCGAACTCCGGTTAAGAAGGACTCCGCCGTAGTGTTCTCACGGGCATAGAGCGGCGGATTCACTGTCTTGGGACTGTGTGTTATTCTTGTGGATTCTCTTGCCTGCCTAAGAGTAACCTGTCCCCTGCAGAGCTTCTTTCCAGCTAGCTGGTTTTTGATATTGTTGTAGTGCCCCCTGGGGGCGGGGGATCGTTGTACCCGGGGTCCTCTAGACCGTGAGCCCAGTCGCTGTTCTCTCATGCAGGCTCCTTTATCGATCAGCCCAGACCCATGAAGGTGTGGTATGCTCCACCCACCTCAGGATTACACTGCATTGGACAGGAGAAAAGCCACAATGCTGCAACTCACCTACTCCTTCTCCTGCCAGACTCCTCTCAGTTCCCCTTCCTCCCTTTTAAAAGCCCCGGCTTCACACCTGGCCCTTGAGTTAAGCTCTGGCTCCTTTACCACTGTTCCCTGCCTTGCCTTAAAACGCCTGGGCCCAGAGAGCCATCGTTCTTTCACCCAGGCCTGCTCACTGCCTCCACATGCTTTGAGCTTCCCTGGGCCAGACTGCAAAGGGTGCCCCCATCGCTGAGGCCCCTGCACCTTTCTGCCCTTGGTCCCACGCTGCCCCACCCAGGTGGGTCTTGCTGCTGGGCCCAAGGGTTAAGGTTCTGGCCTTTCCAGGCAATTTGGTTCTGGGCAGCCTGCTACAGTGGCACAGCTGGACCTATTGCAATGGCTGGAGCATTTCCTTAAACTGTGCTGTGCGTCACACAGAGCTATAAACCTAGGTGTCTGTCCTAAGAACCAGTCTGGTGTAGGGTTTGGTGTAGTGGTAAGTGTGCGGACTCTAATCTGGGGGAACCAGGTTTGAGTCCCCACTCCTCCACTTGCACCTGCTGGATGACCTTGGGCAAGCCAGAGTTCTGTCAGAGCTGTTCTTGAAAGAGCAGTCCTCAAAAGAGCTCTCTCTTGGTGTAGTGGTTAAGTGCGCGGACTCTAATCTGGGAGAACCGGGTTTGATTCCCCACTCCTCTGCTTGTACCTGCTGGATGACCTTGGGCAAGCCAGAGTTCTGTCAGAGCTGTTCTTGAAAAAGAGCAGTTTCTGTCAAGAGCTCTCTCAGCCCCACCTACTTCACAGAGTGTCTGTTGCGGGGACGGGAAGGGAGAGGAGTTTGTAAGCCGCTCTGGGACTCTGAAGGGTGGGGTATACATCCAATCTCCTCCTCCTCCTTGAACTGAAGATAACACAAGAGTCAGGAGCAAATTATTTGTATTAGGTGCTGTACCGTGTTGTATGGTAGTCAGTCAAAATGGGATAGATCTTCCTTGCAGAGGTTGTGCATTCTCACAGAGGTGTTGTAAAGGTGGGGTATTAGTTTTGTAAGATAAAAAAAATGTTAGCTATCTCCACCAAAGACACTGACCCGCAGCACCGCCATGATGAATCATGGCTCTTTCGGTCTCACCAACATTCTGTTTTCTTCTCACAATACAGTGTTCTCGTTCTGTTGGTCTCTGTGTTCTGTCCTATAAGCGCTAGGCCTGTGCCCCTGTTTCTGGGTTTTTGTGCATGTGTACACAACACAATGCATGATTTTAATGGTGGCATGGAGCGCAGCCTCTGGGAGCAGCCATATGTTCACAAGTCCAGTGTTCCCTCTAAGCTGAGTTAGTGTGAGCTAGCTCACAGATTTTGAGCCTCTGGCTCACACATTTTTGTCTTGGCTCAGGAAGGATGGCTCCAGAGCAAACTAGTTTATCCAGCAGCCAAATCTCTTGCTCACAACTTTAATGCCAATAGCTCACAAAGTAGAATTTTTGTTCACAAGAGTCCACAGCTTAGAGGGAACATTACAGTAAGGATTTTTCTTCTTTTAGGTCCTAGCTTTCATAGCAGCTGACGGACGTTCCCTCAAAACACGGATACAGTTTTGCAAAGGGGTTTAGCAGTATGAAGGAATTTGAGTGTGACGTCCTAATCATCAAGGAGCATGACCACTTTGCTCCTGGTCGTCTTTTGCCTATGTGTGTTGATCCATGACAAAAATTTGAAAAAAGGGGGCCACATATACACTAGTTGTGCCACCTTAATAAACTAAGCAAGGATCGGTGGAGTTTATAGGATTTTGGCATCTGTAGCAGGGCTCCTGTTCACGATATTCTGCATACTGCCGTGACCGAAAGTATTCCGAGCTCAGATGTGAACTTCCTAGCCTGAGATCCTGCCTGCTTGATGCACGTCTTGCCTGAAAGGGAGCTCTGCGGAAGGCCGGGCCTTGAGAGCTCTGCGTGTTCCCCAGCGACAGGCTGGGGAAGGCAGAAGCCAGCAGAGAGCTCCGGACCCGCTTTCTCCCTTATAGTTGTTTATTACAGTCAGTTTTCCCTGAGGGCTGCAGGGGGTAGGAGTCGCTGATAAGTCTAGATAAACAGAAGTTTCCGAGGGCGCCGGAGGCTCTTCGATCCACTCCCAGCTTTCTCTGTCCGTCCCTGAAGCAGCCTTCAGAATACTCAGCAGCTGGAGCCCAACTTCGACGTGATTCTTTAAAGTGAGGAAAAATAACCTAGAGCCAGCGTTGAGTTGTCCTTTCACAAAATGACAGAAGCTAGATTTCAGGACTAGTGGTGGGTCGCCCTGACCTGGATAGCCCAGGCAAGCCTAAGCAGGGCTGACTCTGGCAAGGACTCAGAAGGGAGACCTCCAAGGAATACCAGGGTTGGGAGGCAGAGGCAGGCAAGAGTAAGCCACCTCTCTGAAACATCCAAGCCCCACTAGGGGTCGCCAGAAGACAACCATGACTTCCAGGCATACACACACACACACACACTACCCAAAAAAGTTTAGTTGTAGGTGACTCTTTGCTCCACTCCGAAAGCTGAGCATCCTTAAGTAAAATCCGTTCCCGATTGCCAGAATTCGGAAGCATTGGGTTGAAGTAATTAAGGCAAGGGGTGCAAGTTAGCACAAACAAGTTTACATGCATTGCACATCTAATTCCAGTTCACCTAAGTAATTGGGGAAAGACCCTGAAAATAAAAGCCCAGCTTTTCTTCAGAGTAAAAAGGTAAAGGTTCCCTTGCTCGAAAGCCAGTCGAATCCGACTCTAGGGTTGCGGTGCTCATCTCCGTTTCAAAGCCGAAGAGCCAGCACTGTCCGAAGACACTTCCGTGGTCATGTGGCCGGCATGATCAGATGTTTAACTCTTACGTCCACGGGACAAAGTAAACTGCAGAGGTGCTTTGAGAGTGAGTGTCATGCAGCCGTTAGAGTAGCAGACTAGTGCCCAGGAGGCGCCGGTTCAGTCTCCCATTCTGCCACGGAAGGGACCTCAACCGCTTTATTATTCGCGTTTGTATCCCGCCCATCCCGCGGCCGGGCTCAGGGCGGGTAGCATCATTATAATAAATACAATTTCAGTTTAAAACACGATAAAGCGTTATAACAATTGAAACAACGGGTACAGCTTGAAACAGCGTCAGTTGGCTATAAAGTTCTGGCCTGAGGGTGCAGTGAGTTCAAGGCCAGTTGTCGGCGGTCAGTAAGTAGACGGGTGAGAGTAACCTCAGTAAGGCCACGTATGGGCGCCTGCTGCCTCAACCAAAGGCCCGGCGGAAGAGCTCCGTCTTGCAGGCCCTGCGGAATTGAAGGAGATTCCACAGGGCCCCGGTCTCAATAGGGAGCGTGTTCCTCCAAGAACATCTTCTCATTCTGCGACCTCGGCATATTCATAGCTCTTATTTCCCTCAGAGATGGGATCAGCAGCCTGGGAGGTTTAGATGAAAGCCAGGACTCCTCGACACCGGACTGTTCCTGGTGTGTTATCAGTGTTTCTCAGACTGTGGGTCGGGACACAAAAAGTAGGTTGCGGGCCAGCCTTCCCTAATGGCCACCTGTATAGAAATATGGATTTCTAAAAACCCCTGCCTTCCCCTGGAATGCCTTTTGCTGATACCCTGCTGTGTTGATTTCGTATTGAAGCCATATGGCCTCAATAGCCTGCCATATAACCCTACATTTTTCACACTTCCATGCTGGCAGAAGACCAGATGGCCTAGCAAACAAGCAGTCACGTAGGCCATGGGTGGGTTGGAATTTGGGGGCCACATGACTGCGGGTGTGGCCTTCAGAGCTCTGACCATTCAGATGTTGTCCCCATGGCAACCCTACAATTGGACACTCCCATGTCTACTCCAGTTGGCCCCTGGCCAGGGCTAATTTGGAGACTGGAATTGCCCTATATCTGGTCAAACCCCTATGGAGAGAACTCTCTCTCTTCTGTTCCTGCTATCTCTGCTGCTCTGTGGACTTACCCTTGAAATGCTCTTGTCCTGCCATGTGGTCTGGGGGAGAACAAAGGATCCCCTTGTGCCTTAGAGCACATGAAGGCAAGGAGGGGATGTTCCTCCTCAAACCCCCTTGGGGGTACCTGGACTATTCCAATGGACAATATTGAACTCTTGGATGCTACCCTGATGTTGGTAAATATGCTTCTTACTGTTTAGTTAAGGCAAAACTTGCCTAGGCTTGTTATTTTGAAATCCTTATTAGTCTGTGCTAAGTTCTCTACTGAATAAACCTTATTCTTGTTTATAACTAGTGTCTGTTTTGATGTGTAACTGAATTCCAAGCTAAATCTTGCAGCCTAAACTGCTGACTGATTGCGCCACCTTGGTAAGATTAACTGCGCAGCTCTAGATTGAGTTGTTAATGTGTTAAGTCCCAGAGGCCAGTTAAGAGTCTGAACCTTGCTCTTGGGCCGGAAAGGGACCCTAGTTAAAAAAGGTTCTGGTGGCTATTGTCTTGAAATCCAGAGAGCCTACATCTGTGGGTGATTGAGTAATGTATTGAGCTAGTGTAGAGTTCTTTCCCCCATTCCTGGACTGGCCTGGGGGGCAGAATCTATACACCACCTCTGCCTTTTCCATTGCTCTCGTTTGTATTTTGGAAACCAAGATCTGACCCTGGGAATGGTATCTTCCGTGCCACGTTCTCCTCTCTCCACTGTGCAGTAATGAGAAGAAGAAGTGTGGTTAAGAGTGTTGGATTCTAATCTGGAGAACCGGGTTCGATCGCGCCCTTCTCCACGTGAAGCCAGCTGGGTGACCTTGGGTCAGTCACAGTTCTTTCAGAGCTCTCTCAGCCCCCCCCAAAAAATAAGTCCGGCTCGCCACCTAGTGGTGCATAGCACTAAAAGAGCTATAGGCTGCCAGATAATTTTAGGCTCTCCTGGCTGTACTACACACAATGCCGTACAATAATTATGTTTGTTGTCCTGATGGTCACTAGAGTGAGTTTCTTAGAATCTCATGGGGGGTTAGAGGAGAGGGTGGGCAAAGGCTGGACAGTGTAGAAAACGGAATGCACATGGGTTCCAGGATCATAGTTTGCCCGTGGTGTCAAAAAGACTTTGGGCCAGCCCTGGCAGGCACACCATACCAAGTCAATTTGGACTTGTAGGTCAGCATATCAAAATGTTTGGGAACCGCTGTGTTACATCATTGCCAGTAACCTGGATCAGGTATGGATGTGCTGCAAACTGGCAGCCAGTGCAGAGAAGAAGAAGAAGAGATTGGATTTATACCCCACCCTTCACTACCCAAAGCAGTCTCAGAGCGGCTTACAAACTCCTTTCCCTTCCCCTCCCCACAACAGGTACCCTGTGAGGTAGGTGGGGCCGAGAGACCTCTTTCAAGGACTGCTCGTGAGAGAACAGCTGCGAAAGAACTTGTGAATGACCCAAGGTCACCCCAGCAGCTGCATGTGGAGGAGTGGGGAATCAAACCCGGTTCTCCCAGATTAGAGTCCGCACACTTAACCACGATACCAAACTGGCGTAGGAGCAGGATAAAATTCTCCCAGTGCTCCAAGGGGAGGGGGCATGAATGCGAGCATAGCAGCGCACTCCAAGAATGGTGTCGTTTGCATAGGTCCTTCTGAGTGCAGAATTTTGATTGCTCTGGAGGAGAAAATTTGAGTCAGCGTGGGTGGGTGGTGGAGAGTCCGCGCAGCCCCGGCCAAGCGATCCAGCACAGATATGCCCTTGTTGATATTGTGACTGTAATGTAATAGTTCGCTCTGTTTTATGCAGGCGTGCTCTGCTTAGGGTGTAAAGAGGCAAGTGTTTGATACATACAGTTCTTTGACAGCGATGCGGGTGGTGGGTGGGTAGGATGCCGGTTGCGGGAGGCTTATGGCATTGTTTTCCTGGAAATGTGATACCTTAAACTGCTTCTTCGGGTCCTTCTCTTGTGAAATTATCCTGCCAGCTACTGGAACAGGAAGAGTTAGGAGAAAGCTGTAGATGGTTTGTCCCCAGAAGATAGTGAAAGTGTTCTATACAAATTTAAGAGTCTTATAACCTTAGCTTGTTATTTAGTTTTGTCTTGCATTATCTCGAAACATCTTCATCGCGTGACCTGTTGATTTTCTGTTCAGCCCCTGTCTATAAGTTTGAGCTCTGCCTTCTATTCCAATGTATTTGATGAAGTGTGCCTGCGCACGAAAGCTCACACCTTGAATAAACCTTTGTTGGTCTTAAGGGTCCCACTGGACTCTAGATCTGTGCTGTATAAAATGGGCTACTATGTAAGAAGACGGTGGAGCCGTTCACACAAGCTAACGCTCTCATTCCCTGAGCTGGATGGCCGAGGCCGGCCCGATCTCGGAAGCTCAGCAGAGCCGGCCCTGGGTAGTCCTTGGATGTGGGAGACCTTGAAGGAAGTCCAGGGTCTCCGTGAGGAAGCAGGCCGTGGCAAACCACCTCTGAGCGTCTCTTGCCTTGAAAACCGTCTGGGATCGTCGTAAGCTGCCTGTGACCTGACAGTACTTTGCGCCAGTGTTCCCTCCAAGCTGAGTTAGTGTGAGCTAGCTCATGGCTTTTTAGCCTCCGGCTCACACATTCTTGTCTTAGCTCAGGACGGAAGGCTCCAGAGCAGACTAATTGAGGCAGTAGCGGAATCACCTGCTCACAACTTTAATGCCAGCAGCTCACAAAGCAGGATTTTTGCTCGCAGGACTCCACAGCTTAGAGGGAACACTGCAGTTTGCGCTCTCATTAAGTCAACTCAGTTTGCCTCCGTTGATCCCGACGGAGAAGAAAATTTGCGATAGACGATCGATAACACTACAGAATGTAGATTCAGGTGGGGAGCCATGTCCCCTCTAAGCCAGTGGTGGCGAACCTATGGCACGGGTGCCAGAGGTGGCACTCAGAGCCCTCTCTGTGGGCACGCGTGCCATCGCCCCAGCCAGGCCCAGACCATCATTAAAGTGTCGAATTCTCTGCCAAATAATTTTAAGTAAATGAAAGCATTTGGGATTGCTTTCCTTACTTTGTTTGGATCATCTTAAGTTAATGTATGAGTTGTTTTTTCTAAAGTAAAACCTCAGTATTCAGGTTAAATTGCCGTGTTGGCACTTTGCGATCAATAAGTGGGTTTTGGGTCGCAGTTTGGGCACTTGGTCTCTAAAAGGTTCACCCTCAGTGCTCTAAGCAGAGTCAGTATGAGCTAGCTCACAGGTTTTTTTATCCTCCGGCTCACAGATTTTTGTCTTAGGAAGGAGGGCTCCAGAGCAAACTGATTTATGCAGGAGCCAAATGGCTCGCTCGCAACTTCAATGCCAGTAGCTCACAAAGCAGAATTTTTGCTCACAAGACTCCACAGCTTAGAGGGAGCGTTGGTGGGGAGCCGTGTTGGTCTGAAGCAGCGGAACAAAGTTTGAGTTCAGTGGCACCTTTAAAACTTTGTTGGTCTGAAAGGTGCCACTGGACCCAAACTTTATTCTAATACAGAATGTAGCTGTTGACAGGTCAGAGGGAAGCCATATGGCCGGTTCTGAATCCAGCACCACCTTAGAAGACCACCAAGATTTTTTTTTTGGGGGGGGGGATGAGCTTTCAAGAATCACAGCTATCTGGCGAAAGGAGTTTTGGCTCTCAAAAGCTTATACCCTGAAGGTCTTGTTGGCCTCTACGATGCTGCCGGAGTCGAATCTAGCTACAAAAGGTCACTTTGTGTTAAGTCTCTCCTCGAGGATCCTAGCCTTTCTGCAGCAAACGGTGTGGATTTCAGAGTTGGTAGGTGACGTCATCGGGTGCAAGGAGGATCACTCTTAAATGCGTTTCGCAGTTGTATTCTTTCCCTGTGGGGGCACTGAGATGGCTCTCGCATGCTCCAGAGATCACCCTTACAGCTTTGCGTTATATGGTGCCCTGTGCTCTCGCTGGCTCTCGGGTGTCCGTTACATGATCTCCGCACAGCTTTCTATCCCTCGACTCCGTCCCGTTAAGTCTTTCAGCGCAAGCGTTTTAGATACTGTGTCCTGTCCCCGTGTAGTATCTGTAGGAGCAGTTGTGGAAGACTTCCCGATACTCAGACGGCCGCCCAGCAGATGTGAAGTGTTCACACAAGTTCTGCAAATGCAAGCAGTCCCCGCATTTCAGGTATCTTTCCACGAACGGCTACAGCCTCTTCTTTCTTCCCCTGGGATTGTAGAAAGCTTGACGGTACCGAATGGCATTTAGACGGAAAGCTTCCGGAAGGTAGGTTTAGTGTAGCAAAAGTGCCTTTTGATTCTCGCATCTCCAGCCCCCTTGGATTAGTTCTTTGTCCCAGGTGGCGATTTCAGTGGTCGGATCCTGTGTCTGAAATGCAATTCCGGGGCCTTTGTCTTTTCAGTCCCGGAATGTGAGTAGGAGAAGTTACGCCTAGAGACTTCTGGAATCCATGGTGGTTTAGTGTTAATAGCGGAGGCAGCATATCCTACAGAAAACAACTGAATGAGCTTTTTGTGAGAGCGGGTCCATAATATCACAGGACGCTTGTTGCTGGGACGCGTGTGAGAGTTAAAAGCCCTTCATGGGGGCAGGGGGAGGAATTCCAGTGATTTGGGTGAGTGAGCCGCGGCGATGGGTATTGTGAGTCCTGCCGTCTTCTGCTGTTCCTCGCAAGGTGTGTTGAGTCACTTGTCAGAACGGTGTAATTTTCTCAACGGTGAGCCCGGAACATTTTGTAAAACATACTGTCTTTCCACTCGGATTTCTCTTTCTTTGTGTGCGTTTTGTTTTATTCTAAAGAAACCCAGAAACCCTCAAATGAGTTTTTAGCACAGTTGGGCACGACTCTGATTGTGGTTGGTTTAAATAGTCTTTAAAATTCAAAGGCGTTCGTCTCGGGGCGGCGGCGTGACGGCATCCCCTGCAAGACGAAAAGGAAAGAATTGAGCTGTGTCTACAGGTTTACAAGCCCATGACTGCAGAGGACTTCCTTTCTTGGGGATCTGCGTGAGAAAACTGGCTCGTCCCAGATAATCCTCGGTATTCCTTCTCTGCTGCCTCCGACCTGCCTCCATGTGGAAAGAGCATCCGTTCCGCAGTGAAACCGAATGGAGGCGTGTGCCTTGGCTTGCCGTGGGGGGTGTCCAGAGTAGGTTTCCTAACAGGTTGCTGTTTTCTCTTTCGTTACAGGCGTGAAGTAAAAATGGTGCAGAAATATCAGTCCCCTGTTAGAGTCTACAAATACCCCTTTGAGCTCGTCATGGCGGTAAGTGACGTTTCACGTCTGCCCCTGTCTTTCCCCCACAGTTCAGACCGCGCAGAATCCTGCAGAATCCTCTAGTCCGCGTGCCAGTCGGTGTCAGGTTCCGAACACAAGGTTTATTTCTGCAATTTTTGGGGCGGGGCTTCTGGAAGGGTGTCTCTTTTGTGTTCCGTTTCCTGTTGTGCCTTGTTCACAGCTTGTCACCAGAAAACAAAAACAACCCCCCCCCGCTGTGCTACTAACTGTTCTGTAAGGCAGTGTTCAGTTGATTTGAGGGAACCGTTGACAAAAATTGGTGTGTGTGTGTGTGAGTGGGCTGGTGCGAGTTTACGTTCACCTCTTGCCTGATTAAAGATCTTAGCATAGATTCGCCAGCCTCCAGACGGGCCCTGGAGATTTCCCGCTTTGACAATTGATCTCCAGACGACAGATCAGTTCCCCTGGGGAAAATGGCTGCTTTGGAGGGTGGACCGTATGGCATTTTACCATGATGAGGCTCCTCCCCCCCCCAAGCCCCGCCCTCCCCAGGCTCCACCCCCCAAATCTCCAGGTATTTCCCTGCCCAGAGCTGTCCACCCTGTTTTGTCAGGTCTTGTGAGAATTGCAGTCCACTCCCTCCATCTCTACTTTTGGAGCCTGTAGACCATATCGTGCAGCATCTGGTGATGAGATGTTTGGGAAGATGTTTCATTTATTTTTTTTAATCCTCACTTAGGAAGAATAAATTGTTCTTTCCCTTCCATCCCCCACCCCCCAAGCCTTGCACCATGTTTTGTGTCCTTACGGGTGAGAAGATACAACTCCCCACCCCAGTCAAACCTGTCCTGTCATTCTGAGGACTCGTTTTATATGGTGCATCTTGTGATAAATCTTGTTAGAGAGTGTGATGGTGAAGGCGTGGTGGTGGTGGTGGTGGTGAGTTCTGACAATTGTCTGGTGAAAACAACAGTAGCTGAGTCTCGTCTGATTTGCATCAGTGCATCCGGGAGAAATGCACTATTGCATTCTTTGAGATTCCTGGCTCACGGGGTTGAGGGCTTTTGCCTGTAGAATGCGCCCTCTTGACATTCTTCACCAACTGTGGTTCATTTAAACATGCAGGCAGGCCCGTAAAATTTGTTTTCTGTCGACTTGTGCAGTTGTCACTGAATCGCACGTTCCCACTTCTGATGGGCTTTGCCCCTGGAAATGCCCTTCATACTTTCCATCTTTACAACTTTGTGGGAACACACAGATGGCAGATGCTTGTCAGTAAATTGGTTGCTGGTACAGGAGGGATACCTCTGTCGTAAGCTTGTTAGCAGGTCTCTTGGAGGCTAGAAACCGACACGTTTGTTTTGGTGTCTTCTAGTTTGGTTTCGGGAAGTTTGTCTCTGTGATTCGATGCCTAGCCCCTGGAGATAAAGGGGTTGTGGACTGTAAGCCATTCTCCCATGGTCCATGGATGTGAACTGATTTATAGGAAGTGAACATAAGGTATAAGCGATTAAAGTAGTGATATTTTCTGGCAGAAATAGGAATTGATCTTGAGTCTTCCCAATCATAACCTAAGACTTTAACTTATCAGTGTTGTGTGGTCTGAGGTGGAACCTCAAGAGCATCTAAGCAAAAATAACACCAAAAAATTGCCACACTTAAGGTGCTGAAACCAAGCAAGCATTTACATTATTAAAAAAAGTAAAAGGTAAAGATTTCCCTTGCTTGAGAGCTAGTCGAATCCGACTCTAGGGGTCATCTCCGTTTCCAAGCCGAGGAGCGAGCGCTGTCTGAAGACGTTTCCATGGTCATGTGGCCGGCATGACTGAACACCGAGGCGCACGGAACACTGTTACCTTCCCACCACTAAAGTGGTACCTCTTTATCTACTTGCAATTTCTTGCTTTTGAACTGCTGGATTGTCAGGAGCTGGAACTAGAGACGGGAGCTCACTCCGTCATGCGGCGCACTCAGGTCTCAAACTGCTGAACTACAGACCTTCCAGTCTGCAGCTCAGCATCTTAACCTCTTAGCCACCACAGCCCCTTTTATTAATAAAAAGTGATGCGTAAATATCTCAGTGGGTTTAATCACCATTAAGGCTTAGCCCTGGAGCTTGTTTTCAATGCTAGGGTTCAGCATCCAAAGGCAGTGACTCAGAGCAAAGGTAGAGCACTGATATCGCCAAGTGGCCCATCAGCCCTACTCGAAGGGTGGTCGCAGGAGCTCTCTGTTTCTGGAAACTTGGCCGCCGCTGTTCTTCCTGGTCTGAAAAAGAACACCGAATACCGGATATCAATTTTGAGCATATTACAAGGACGGCATTAGTAAGTGTGGAGAAATATGCATATCTGTGGCTCTGTAGCATATTACAAGGACAGGTCTCGGAGTGATACTGTCTCTATTCAGCACAGCATTAGTAACTGTGGAGAAATATGCATATCTGTGGCTCTGGGGACTGGGATATACTGGTCTGAGATCATATTACTATCAACCCAATGCTATGCAGCAGAGTCAGTCCTGTGAACTCAGTGGACTTGGATTGGAGTAACTCTGCATGACGTAAAAATGTTGGATAAACACATGGAGCAGAGGTCCATGAGTGGGTATTAGCCACAAGGGGTAGGTGGAACACTATGTCTGGGGCAGTGATGCTCTGTATTTGTGGTGCTTGGGGGGGGGGACAGTGGGGGGGGGTTCTGGTGTTCTGGCCCTGCTGGTGGACCTCCTGATGGCACCTGGTATTTTTGGCCACTGTGTGACACAGAGTGTTGGACTGGATGGGCCACTGGCCTGAGGCAACATGGCTTCTCTTATGGTCCTACGTCTGGGGCAGTGACGCTCTGTATTCTTGGTGCTTGGGGGAGGCAACAGTGGGAGGGCTTCTGGAGTCCTCGCCTTGCTGGTGGACCTCCTGATGGCACCTGGTATTTTTGGCCACTGTGTGACACAGAGTGTTGGGCTGGATGGGCCACTGGCCTGATCCAACACGGCTTCTCTTATGTTCTTATGTTGATCTTGAGTCGGAGGAGGAGCTTCCATCTCAGAGGGCATGACTTCCCAGCTGATTGAGTCTCAGGCATGTGTGTTCTGAGGGAGGTAGCCGCAAGGACATTGTCATATCTAGTTTGGCACTGTCATGACAACCCCCCCCCCCCACCAAGAGGACAACCAGAAGGGCCATAGGCCAATCTGAGGGAAGTCCCGAAGGCTCATGGGACACCTGACAGTACTGGATCCCCTCCTGCTGCCTCAGTCAAAGGGCCTGCCCCCGAAGGCTTGGCTCCAGGCAGTGTTGTCAGCATTCCAGAATCCAGAGCTGGACCCTGGACTGCTAGTCCCCCAAGTTCTCCCTCAGCCTGGCAAGAGTGACAGAGACGTCCGGCGCGTGCGGAGGCAATTCAGCAATGGAAAAGTGCTAGTCTGGCAGCCCGTGCTCCAGCTACTGAGCCAGGTCACTGCCTCAGTGCCTGTAGAACTTCACAGGATTGGGGCCCAATCGAGCGCTGGCCTGATAAAGCCCAAGAACAGGTAGGGCCTCTTGCCCTCCAGGAGACTTAGGCCCCGGGCTAAGCGGACAGCCTTGCTGGCTCAGCCAGTTTTGTCTACTTAGCTTTATCCGATGCTGCCTGTGAGACTAGATCAGGGGCGGCCAGACTTGCCCAGCGTGAGAGCCACATAGAATAAATGTCAGATGTTTTGAGAGCTGAACAAATATTACATGCACGTTTTTATTTTAAAACATGCAAGTTTGCTTTATTAATATTGAATGAGACTGCCAAAAATAAAAAACAAAAGGCGTAAAAAGGTATTGATGATGATATTTATTTGTCCAATGATATTTATTTGTCTAAGAGAGAGAGAAAAAAGAGAGAGGTGGAAAGAAAGAATGAGAGAGAGAGAGAAAAAGAGAGAGGTGGAAAGAAAGAATGAAAGAGAGAGAGAGAGAGAGAGAGAGAGAGCGCAAATAAACGGGAGGGGAGGAAGGGAGAAAAACATGCCTCTCCTTCGCTTCCCGAGCTGCAGTTTGGCCACCCCTGGACTAGATCCAGACCCAGCTACTGAACCTGCTGCGAGCCATTGTTGGAACCAGAAGAGGCCCCTGGATCACCTTGGGCTAGTAATTCAGGCCTCACCCTACCTAGCAGGGTTGTTGTGACTTGTGAAGATCATCAGCTCCATGCAGGAATGGAAGATAAAAATGTAATAAAATAAGCATAGTTACACCACAGCGTTCATCGGAGTCACGCTTCATGAGCAGCTGGGATTTTGTACTGGCTCTGCTACGCTGTGGTTTGACAACCTTTCTGAATGAACACTGTATTTAAGGGAAGACACTGTGATAGTTAAACATCTTGTGCTTTCTTTGGGACTGAATTATTTAAATGATTTGCAGGATTAATCTTCCCCTCTTCCTTTTACCCAAATTACTGAAACTGTATTTGCTCGATCCTCTGAGCAAACGTTCTGTTTCTTGAAATGGCCATGTCTCGTGCTGTACAGACCCAGACGGCTGAATATTTCAGTCTCAAAACTTCTCAGATCACAATATTTCCACAGACAGGCGTAACCGTTGGGAGTATTTCACTCCCCTGAGCTTTGCGTTCACGAGGGGATTCTTGGTGCAGCTGTGGGAGCGCTTTTGAGCAGCCGGAGTTCCTTTGAAGGCCTGTGGATTTTAGAGGCTGAGGGAGAGCGGCTAAACTCGCTGGATGGAGCTTTTGAGTCTCTCCAAACGACGGAACGATAAATTTGCCCCCAGTAAAGTCTGACGCTTACTGCATCCTTGGATGGTTCCGCAGATGAGACGTTAATATTCCCGTTGGGCCTTCCAGGCCAAACAGGAGACGTATCTCGAATGGATCTTAACAGTTTGTGGCACACGAGCCTTCCTCTGCTCAGGGGTCGCCTTCAGAATGCACGGATGTCCAAGGAGGGGCCGTGGCAGAGCGGGAGGTAGGGTTGCCAGCTCTGGGTTGGGAAATTCCTTGAGTTTTGGGGGGGTGGAGCCTGCGAAGAGCCGGGTTTGCGGAGGGGGGGGACCTTGGCAGGGCACAGCCCCATAGAGTCCACCTTCCAAAGTGGCCGTTTTCTCCAGGGCAACTGATTTCTGTTGTCCGGAGAGCGGTTGTAAGAGCAGGGGATCTCCAGCCCCCACCTGGAGGCTGGCAACCCTAGACTGGTAGAACATCTGCTTTCCGTGCAAGTGGTCCCAGGTTCAATCCCCGACTCCTCCAGCTAAAGGATCCGGTAGCGGATGTGCAATTCTGGAGGCCTCACTTCAAAAAGGACGTGGGCAAAATCGAGAGGGTGCAGAAGAGAGCGACGAGGATGACCAGGGGTCTGGAGACTGAGCCCTACGAGGAAAGGCTGAGGGCCTTGGGGATGTTTCCTTTGGAGAGGAGGGGATTGAGGGGGGGACATGATTGCTCTCTTTAAATATCTGAAAGGCTGTCCTTTGGAGGAGGGCAAGGAGCGGTTCCAGTTGGCAGCAGAGGAGAGGACCCGAGGCAACGTGTGTGTGTGTGTGTGTAAATTACATGCAGGAAGGTACTGGCTGGATATTAGGAAAAACTTTTTCACGGTTGGAGTAGTTCAAAGGTGGAATCTGCTGCCTCTGGAGGTGGTGAGCTCCCCTTCACTGGCAGCTTTCAAGAGGAGGCTGGGCGAATATTTGTCAGGGATGCTCTAGGCTGGTCCTGCCTTGGGCAGCGGGTTGGGCTAGATGGTCTGTCTGGCCCCTTCCAACTCTCTGTGATTCTAGGATTCTATGTGAAAAAGCCTCTGCCTGAGACCCTAGAGAAGCACTGCTAGTCTGAGTAGACAGTACTTACTTGGATGGACTGATGGTCTGGTTCAGTATGTGGCAGCTTCATGACTTTGTTTGCCTTGGGCAGGGGGTTGGGCTAGATGGTCTGTCTGGCCCCTTCCAACTCTCTGTGATTCTAGGATTCTATGTGAAAAAGCCTCTGCCTGAGACCCTAGAGAAGCACTGCTAGTCTGAGTAGACAGTACTTACTTGGATGGACTGATGGTCTGGTTCAGTATGTGGCAGCTTCATGACTTTGTTTGGTGTAGCGGTTAAGTGCGCGGAGTCTAATCTGGGAGAACCGGGTTTGATTCCCCACTCCTCCACTTGCAGCTGCCGGATGACCTTGGGCAAGCCGTAGTTCTGATAAGAGCTGTTCTTGAAAAAGAGCCGTCCTCCTCCTCCTCCTCCTCCTCCTATTATGAGTGTAGTCTGTTTCCTCTTTCTGACTTAGGAGTGTCCGTGTGTGTGTGGGGGGGGGGGGCCAGGAGAAATGTAAATGTATGCCCCTGTAGAAATCAAATGCTGTTAAACCACTCCCAGATTCACAGCTATTGTGTCTGTGTCACAAGTGGACTTTGGTATGTAAATCTTTCCCATGAGGAATCTTCTTCCAGTAGGAAAATTTCCAAGTACACAGTCCCAAGAAGAAAACTATCTGGGTAATTCTTGAAAATGACCCTTTCTCCCGCATATGGCAATCTGGCACCAATTCTTAAAAAATTTAAAACAGCCATAGGCATGACCAATGCTCCCTCTAAGCTGTGGAGTCTTGTGAGCAAGAATTCGACTTTGTGAGCTACCAGCATTACAAGTTGTGAGTGAGCAATTTGGCTACTCCATAAACTAGTTTGTTCTGGAGCCATTCTTTGTGAGCTAAGACAAAAATCTGTGAGCTGGAAGCTAAAAAACTGAGCTAGCTCACACTAACTCAGCTTAGAGGGAACACTGGACATGACATGCAAGAAGAGTCATAATTTCTTAATTTCCCTTCCAATTTTTCAGTTAGCGATCTTCCCAAGAAAATACGCAGTTACAGGCCCTGTATTGTACTGATATTGCTGAAATCAGAGCTAAATTCCAAAAGCTGCTGCTACTTTTACGTTAGTCATGTCTTTTAAAACACGACAAAAGGAAGCCATTTAAACTACCTGCAGTGCAGCCAGTGGTCCCTCTAAGAACTGTGGAGTCTTGTGATCAAAAATTCTACTTGGTGAGCGACTGGCATTAAAGTTGTGAGCGAGCGATTTCGCTGCTGCATAAATGAGTTTGCTCTGGAGCCCTCCTTCCTGAGCAGAGACAGAAATGTGTGAGCTGGAGGCTAAAAAACTGTGAGCCTAGCTCACACTGATTCAGCTTAGAGGGAACACCGCATTCAGCATGTTCCTTTGCTGTTTCGTCAGGGGAGGCTCAGGCCCCTTCACGCAAAAATAATTCATCTTGCATCTCTGTTCCATCAAGCTTAACCTCCGCTACGAGTGTAGGAAGTTCCTAAGCTACTGATGCCGAGAGAAGAATGTAGAGACGCGGGCTCTGGAGAGCACATGCCAATTCCATATGCACGTGTCCCAGCCAGCATAATGGATTATTTCAGAGTGCAAAATTCCTCCCTGCCACCTGTTAAAACTGACACCAACCACTTTGTACCGACTACTGCTGCGTTTGATGTCTGCCAGCCTGGAAGCCCTACCGCCGAATGACTGGAAGGGACCGAACCCAGATCGGCACGCCTGCTGTGCCGCTCTTTCATAATATCCATATGAGCCACGGTTAAAAAGCCCCCCCCCGTCCGTGCAGTCTGTCTTCAGCCCGAAATCCGGCATTCAGCCGTAACCTTTTCCTTCGGGTGCCTGCAGCCAGATCGCCACGTGCGATGGTAATATGGTCTCACCCGCAGCAGGTTCAGACGAGGACAGCGCTGAACAGGGCAGCTGTAAAGGAACCGGAGAGGGGTCGCGCTTGTGAACTAGGTCCTGTGTCGATTTCGTAGGTTAACGCGGCATGTTATGGGTGGTGGTGGGGAGGCATCTGACCTCGCGGGGACCCTCTTTCAGGGTCTCAAATCCGACCCCTCGTAATGAAATATCACAGTTGTGGCTTTCGGGAGAGACGCGGAGCTGTTGAGGATAAAGTGCTGACCCAGGTTCCAGTTCTGATTACATATTCCATCAGACTAAATCTTACTGCAGTCTCTGGCAGCCAGAAACTGTCCTGTCGGCGGCAAGATGACACAGATGTTGCTTTGCAAGCCGTCCTTTCTCTTCGGCTGAACTCGGCCTGCCTGTGCCTCGCTGGTAAGGCTTGGCCACTTTACCGACTTCCTTCTGCACTTTGCCAGTTTGGTGTAGTGGTTAGGAGCGTGGACCCTGATCTGGGAGAACCAGATCTACCTCAAAGCTTGTTGGGAGGTGAAACCGCCACTCTGTATTGTGTGAAGCAAGGTAGTGAGCCAGTGAAGCAGGGCAGAGAGCCAGTTTTGTGTAGTGGTTAGGAGCGCGGACTCTAATCTGGAAGACCCGGGTTTGATTCCCTGCTTTTATACATGCCGCTGCTGGGGTGACCTTGGGTCAGTCACAAGTTTGCTCAGAGCTGTTCTCTCAAGGGCAGTTCTGGAAAGAGCTCTCTCAGCCCCGCCTACCTCACAAGGTGTCTGTTGTGGGGAGGGGAAGGGAAAGGAGTTTGTAAGCCGCTCTGAGACTCAGAGTGAAGGGCGGGGTATAAATCCAATCTCCTCCTCCTCTTCCTTGTGGCGGTGGAAAGTACTGTCCAGTCCCTGCCAACTTATGGCAACCCTGTAGGGCAGTGATGGCAAACCTTTTAGAGACTGAGTACCCAAACTGTGACCCAAAACCCACTCATTTATCGCAAAGTGCCAACGTGGCAATTTAACCTGAATACTGAGGTTTTACTTTAGAAAAAAACAACTCACACATTAACTTAAGATGATCCAAACAAAGTAAGGAAAACAATCCCAAATGCTTTCATTTACTTAAAATTATTTGGCAGAGAATTCGACACTTTAATGATGGACTGGGCCTGGCTGGGACGATGGCACGCGTGCCCACAGATAGGGCTCTGAGTGCCACCTCTGGCACCCGTGCCATAGGTTCGCCACCACTGCTGTAGGGTTTTCAAGGCAAGAGAGGTTCAGCGGTGGTTTGCCATTGTCTGCCTCTGTGTTGCAATCCAGGACTTCCTTGGTGGTCTCCTACCCAAGGAATAACCAGGCCTGGCCCATAGCTACAGTGCGGCCAACCCCACAAAATCTCCCCACATCTTTAAAAGGCTGTAACTAACCTCATACGAACATGAAATTAAGCAAACTCCAGAGCACGACAGAAGACAGGAGGGCCTGGCGTGATGTGGTCCATAGGGTCGGGACTGAACAGCAACAACAACAAACTAACCTGACAAATGTCACCAGCCCCACCATTTATTTTTTTGCCCCACAAGCCACAAAATCCTGGCTACAGGGCTGAACCAGGCCCAACCTTGTTAAGTAATCTGCTTTCTCATTACTGGTTACGCAGGAGACGATGGTCTCGTTTACCGTATCATTCCGTGATGCCTGTATCAGTTACCACGTTTCTGACACACAGATTAATCGTTAGTATTGGAAGTTGCAGGTCCGATGTCGTGCGTATTTCAGTCCTGGTATGCAAGAGCTAAGCACGCGTCCTGGCCATCCTGTAACTTTCCACTAACTTTATTTTTAAACTGAAAGGCAGCCATGGAAGCTTTCCCCCCCCTTGAGCAGTGCACCGATGTTTTTGGAAGGGTGGGGTGTCTGCTGACCCGCTTCCCTTCAGGCTGGTTTCCCCGCTTGGATGTTTCTTCTGCTTGCCAGTGTCCCGAAGCCAGGTTTTGCTAAAAAAGAAGACATTGTGAAAAGTCACACACAGCCCCGGCGTGATGAGTTTGGCCCTAAGTCACAAAGCAGCTATGGATCATGGCATCCTGATGTAAATGCTGTTGAGTATGCTTTGAAACTTGATATTCTGCATGTCTGCGGCTCGAGCAATCCTTCGCTGAGGTCCTTGATGAAAGACCATGCAGAGAGCTGTGTAGTCTGCTGCTCCGAGCTCTTCAATGAGTTCTGTGCGCCGTCTAAAATCAGCAAAAAAGCAGGAATATAAGATGGCTCCCCCCGCGTTGCAGTCCCAGATCTCTAAATCCTGGTTTAAAATTCACATATATTGAAAATAAATGCTGGCAGAGCCAATGCCGTCTTTCTGAGACCTTTTCCTGTACATATTTTATCGAAGGAATTATAGCCGCTTGTAGAGAAGATTTTTCCCTCCCAAGCACTAGCTCAAGTGACGAATAAAACAATACTGTTATCTGAGGAGCATCTATATATATATTTTTAAATTGTTCAGTGTATTATTGTGGGGGAAATCTTGTAAACAGACATGGAAATATTACAGCCTTCCCTACCATTAATAGATCTGAGCAGAACGGCCCGGACAGTCATCTCCGTTGTTTGATCTCCCCAAGAACATCGCACCTTATTAAATGAGGACCTTGAAGGGGTCATGATAACTTATGCATCATTAAATGCCATTTAATCCTTAGCGGAGATGCCGCGTTAAAAGGCAAAGCCACGTTAAATATCATGTCAGCTGTTCACTGCGTGCCTGGTTTGAGATCAGTTTCTACAAAATTGCATCTCAGTCGTTGAACGCACTGCTTGTGAAAGTCCAAGGGCATGTTCTAAGATAATGCAGTTTTTCAGTATAAGCCATTGTACGCTTGCCAGGGCCCCAGATAGTCCTGAAATAGACCATTGTGTGCTCGGTGAAACATTCCCCCCCCCCAGTTCTGTGCTTTTGGGATTCTTCCAAAAATAGCATCTTCTCCTGGTGCTGTCTCTGGAGATCCTAACTGTGGGAGCCATGTGCCTGCCTTCTCCCTAAGGAGCACGGCTGATGGGTCAGTTTTGCCAGCAGCAACGTTTCCTACCATCCAGTTTTTTTAGCAGTTACTGAGCGGTGGCTCAGAGGTTAAGACGCTGCGCTGCAGACCGGAAGGTCTGTAGTTCGGCAGGTCGAGACCCTAGTTCTGCGTGACGGAGTGAGCTCCCATCTCTGGCCCCAGCTCCTGCCAACCTAGCGGTCCGAAAGCAAGAAATTCCTAGTAGGTAAATAGGTACCACTTCCGTGCACCTCGGCATTTAGTCATGCCGGTCACATGACCACAGAGAAGTCTTCGGACAGCACTGGCTCTTCGGCTTGGAAACGGAGATGAGCACCGCCCCCTAGAGTCGGATTCGACTTGCTTTCGAGCAAGGGAAACCTTTACAAAACACACACACGGATGGTTTCTCCCAAGTACGGATTGATTTCTGGGAGACAGAGTAAGAACACGTAATACAAATTCCTCCTTCGTCAAGGGGTTTCTGTCCGTGTTCAGTCATCTGCTGTGATGTGTTGATTAGGAAGTGCCGAAGTTCATCTCTCTCTTTAACGCAGTGCCGTGGGTTGGGGTCATGCAAGGCAGGGTCGCTCCCCTCAGAGTCTTTATGGATTGCTGGAGTCCTGAATTTTCCTTGCAAACTTGAGAGTATTATGAAACTGCTGATCGATAAAAATAATTTGGGCAGCTGTTTTCACCCAAGCTGAACGATACCCGGACGTTCCTTTCTAAACCTGGAGCAGTTGCACGGACGTGAGTCTGTGAGGGTTTTTAATTGCTTGCGGCTCAGCGCTGGACATTCTCGTGCTTTCGGAGGCTAGGCGCCGATATTTCTGGCCGTCACAACACAACACGCTGTTGTGTAACCTGTTTTGTCAAGGTCAGTCGCTTGGAGGTTAATCGAGAGGGAAGGGGGAGACGGCAGGGAGATTTCTCTATAAAGAACTGGGACCTTCAGATGTCCCGCCCATCCCCGCCGCATCTGCCTTCACACCAGCGAGAGATTAGGAGCCGCGCTCGAGCTCCTGCACTCTGATTATCCTTTCTGTCTTTATAAGATGATAAGGTCAAATCAAATCAGAAACCTGTGTCAGGTATTTGGATGAGATAATGCCGAAACTGGATACACTACCATTATTTGAATGCACGATCTCTTCTCTCCTGGGTATCGAACCCGAGCAAAGTTAATCATCTTGCTTGAAAGACAGCGTTTTTCTTTTGGGGATTTGTAAAATAGGCTGGCTGAGGCAGGGGAGCTCTCAGACTGCAAAGCCTGCCATAGAGCACAATACGGTCTATGACCAGACAGGTATTTAATTGACTTCCATTGCCACTGTTCCATTAGGAGATGTACATAGCAACTTGCCCTGTTTTAGGGATAAGGTAGCCCTACATAGGAGCTACGGTGGCTCAAGAGGTTAAGATGCTGAACTGCAGGCTGTGGAAGGTCTGTAGTTCAGCAGTTTGAGACCCAAGTGTGCTGCATGACGGAGTGAGCTCCCGTCTCTAGTTCCAGCTCCTGCCAACCTAGCAGTTCGAAAGCAAGAAATTGCAAGTAGATAAGAACATAAGAACATAAGAGATGCCAATGTTGGATCAGGCCAAAGGCCCATCCAGTCCAACACTCTGTATCACACAGTGGCCAGAAATACCAGTGCCATCAGGAGGTTGGAAGCCGCTTCAGTGGGAAGGTAACAGGCACCACTTCAGTGGGAAGGTAACAGAGTTCCATGCGCCTTGGTGTTTAGTCATGCCGGCCACATGACCACGGAAACGTCTTCGGACAGCGCTGGCTCTTCGGCTTTGAAACGGAGATGAGCACCGCAACCCTAGAGTCGGACTCGACTGGCTTTCGAGCAAGGGGAACCTTTACCTAGCCCTACACACCCTTGACTTGGATAGCCCTGGGTAGTCTGATCTCAACAGATCTCGGAAGCTCAGCAGGTTAGCATTTGGATGGGAGGCCACCAAGGCAGTCCAGGGTCGTGACGCAGAGGCAGGCGACGGCCAACCACCCCTGAGTGTCTCTTGCCTTGAAAACCCTACAGGGTTGCCCTAAGTCAGCTACCCCTCAACGGCACTCTCTGCCACCGCTCTGGTTCATTCTTCAAATACAGAGATGTGTTCTCCTATTGGGAGGGAAGGGGGACAATTTGGTTATTTATTTGGTTGTTTATGGATTTGTGGGCAGTTCCTAGAGTCAGCAATAATTTTGTTGGTTTTGGTCTGCAGGTAAGTTGTTCCTCTCTTTGTCTGGAATTGCAGGCTCCCTCGTGTGACATAGAAGGCTGTGATTTGTCACGGTGGTTCAGGTTTTCAGTAAGCTGCATCAGTTGGGTCAGATTGGTTTCTCAAGGTCACATGAAGCTGCCTTATACTGAACCAGACCCTCGGTCCATCAAAGTCAGTACTGTCTACTCAAGCTGGCAGCGGCTCTTCAGGGTCACAGGCGGGCGGAGTTCTTTCATATCACCTGCTGCCCGGTCTTTTTTAACTGGAGATGTCTGGGACTGAACCTGGAACCTTCTGCATGCCAAGCAGGGGCTCTGCCACTGAGCCACAGCCCCTCTTGACAGCTCTCCAGAGTCTCAGGCGGAGGTCTTTCCCATCACCTCCTGCCTGGTCCTTTTAACTGGAGGTGCCAGGGACTGAACCTGGAACCTTCTGCATGCCAAGCAGAGGCTCTGCCACTGAGCCACAGCCCCTCTTTACAGCTCTCCGGGATCTCAGGCTGAGGTCTTTCCCATCACCTCCTGCCTGATTCTTTTAACTGGAGATGCCAGGGATTGAACCTGGGACCTCCTGCATGCCCAGCAGAGGCTCTACCACTGAGCCACAGCCCCTCTTTACAGCTCTCCAGGGTCTCAGGCTGAGGTCTTTCCCATCACCTCCTGCCTGGTCTTTTTAAACTGAAGATTCTGGGGATTGAACCCGGGACCTTCTGCATGCCAAGCAGAGGCTCTGCCAGTGAGCCGTAGCCTCTTCTTGAAGGTCAGTGGCTTGGATATTAGTTATGCATTTGATTTCCTCTGGGCTTTTGTTTTTTCCTGCCTCAGAATAAGATTTGCAGCCTGACCCTGAAACGTGTTTTGCTTAAAGTAAGCCCTGCTTACATGCGCTCAGGATTGCAGCCTTAACCAGGAGAATCCTATAACCTATTTCGCAGCCATAGAAATGGCCTTTTAGGTAAGAGCGTGCTCCCTTAAAGCGTTGACTGTGTATCTCGTCTGTTCCTCAGGCTTATGAAAAGCGCTTCCCCACTTGCCCGGAGATCCCGGTTTTCCTGGGCAGCGAGATCCTCCGCGAATCCAAGAGCGAGGATGGAGCCATTCGTATCATTGAGCGGAGTTGCAAACTAAACGTAGACGCCCCTCGGTTGCTGAAGAAGGTGCGGCCTGAGACTCCTCATCCGTTTGTACTCCTGAGAGCGAAAGGAAGCTGCATGAGGTTGCTTCCCTGTCTCTTGACGTCCCGTTCTCCTTGCTCTCTTTCAGATTGCCGGAGTGGAGTATGTATTTTTCATACAGAAAAACACAGTCAACTGGAAGGAGAGGACTCTTCTCATTGAAGCCCGCAACGAGACCTTTGCCAACCGTGTCGTCGTCCTGGAGATATGCAACTACTCAGTAAGGGTTCATCCTCTCAGCTTCCTGCTCACAGTGCAAGGGATGGACTGCTACATATCGGAACCACTTCTAGTGGCCGTTGTTTTCGCATTACCGCTATATTTGTTTTCTGACTGGCATGGTAAGCTGTAAACGAATGCCACTTGGAGGTTCTGATGGTTGGAGTTACTGACTATGCATCCTTTTTTTGACAAGTTGGATGGATAGCTTTTGGCAATAAGACTAGTTTTGTCCACTTGTGATTACGGCTGTTTTAGCCCTGAATCTGGAAAGAAGGAAGGTTTTTCTCCGTTTGGTTCCATACTACCTTTATTTAAAAAATATAGTATCTACGTTGGAACTAGTTCTCCTTATCGGAGTAGGGGAAGCCAGAAAAAGCAGGAATAGCCTAGCTAAGTTCAGTTCCTGGATGTGCCTCATGATTTCTTGGGGGGGTGGGCGGGCTACATTTGCTA
>NW_015160359.1:74396-77202 GCF_001447785.1 Gekko japonicus
TGTAGTTCTGATAAGAGCTGTTCTCTCAAGGGCAGTTCTGTCAGAGCTCTCTCAGCCCCACCTACCTCACAGGCAATGTTCCCTCTAAGCTGAGTTAGTGTGAGCTAGCTCACAGTTTTTTAGCCTCTGGCTCACAGACTTTTGTCTTAGCTCAGGAAGGATGCCTCCAGAGCAAACTAATTTATGCAGTAGCCAAATCGCTCACTCACAACTTTCATGCCAGTAGCTCACAAAGTAGAATTTTTGCTCACAAGACTCCATACTTTAGAGGGAGCATTGCTCACAGGATGTCTGTTGTGGGGAGGGGAAGGGAAAGAAGACTGTAAGCCGCTCTGAGTGAAGGGTGGGGTATAAATCTAATCTCTTCTTCTTCTAGTGATGTTGGTCTGACAAGGAAGAGCCAGATTCGAGTCCAGTAGAGACCAGCAGGATTTTTGCGGTGTAACTTCTTCTACAGATAGAAGTAGGAATGGAGAGATCCCGGAGTGATATAAGGGGATATATAAGGATCTCCACTCCCACTTATATCTGACGAAGGGATGAAAGCTTATGTTCTAACAAGGGTCACCGTCTGCTATGTGAAGCCTGTCCTTGGTTCAAAGGCGCTCATCCCTTTGGCTTGCTTGTGACATTAAAGGTAACTCGGTTCCATCTCTGGAGGCCACCCGATACCCTTTTGTGTTGGATAAACAAAAGCCCAGATTGTGTTACTTACCTGCTTTGTTGGCGTCTGCTCAAGAGCTCCTTGAAAGCTGAGAAGCTTGGAAGTAACTACCGCTTTCGGTGGTGCTTGCAGAGACCTAAAACTCATGGGACTTTTAGATTCCAGTGTCTTCCTAGAGCTATAGACCAGTTGCTTAAAAGTACAGTTGCTCTTCGTCATTTGGGGTGTGTCTCCGGGGGCTGACGGAAGATGGAACTGGACCCAAAGGCAGAATTCATCGCTGGGTCACCTCTGAACCGTTGTAAAACCCAGTGGGCAATTTCAAGGGGTGGGGGCGGCATCGCAACCTACTGGTTTCCTCTCCACAGCCCTTCTCTTCAGGACATTTTTTCCTCTTCTTAGTTGAGTGTATTGGCTGTCCTGAAGCCACAAAAGGGTTTGGCACTCCCCCCCCCCTCTCCTTCTGCCCCCTGCTAGAAATTCTGCCGTCTCCCCACTTTTTAACTCTTCCGGGCAGCCCGTATTTGACGTCGCCAGCCCCCCCCCCCCCCCCCCCCCTCCTCCGCTGCCTGGGGAAATATTTCCCAGGCAGCCTGGCTGCTGTTGACTCCTCTTCGTTCTTGGCATCTCCCTGTGAAATTTCCTGCTCTTTCAGTCCTGAGGGAAGGTGGTTCCATGGAACGGAGCAAAGGCTCGTGTTCCACTTCCTGTGACAGCTGATGGGAGAGAAGACGAGGAAGACCTGTTCACTTAATCCTCCGCCCCGTTTCCCTCGTCTTGTGTGTTAATTTGCAGAATCTTCTGCGTGTCCTTTTCTGTATGGCCAGATTCTCTAGCAGCCCTCTAGCCTGCCCCTTCACATGCGAGGGAAAGTTTATGGGCACGCTGAGGAATAGGTGTCATGTAAGCCAGTTTCAGAAGATTCAGGGAGTCTTGCCCTGGCCTGGATAGCCCAGGCAGGCCCAATCTCGCCAGATCTCGGAAGCGAAGCAGGGTCGACTCTGGCAAGTACCTAGATGGGAGACCTCCTTGGAATACCAGAGGCAGGAGGCGGGGGCAGGCTTTAATCAGCCACCTCTCTGAGTGTCCTCCAGGCTCCCAGTAGGGGTCAATCACCAAAGGTCACCGTGACTTCCAGGTGCACACGCACTCACATGTGCACACACATGTACCTATAAAAAAATACAAAAAAATAATTGAGAAAAAAAAGATTCAGGGAGTCTCAAAGTAAGCTTATGGAAATAAGGACCTCTGAGATATTTTTTTGTTGTTCCTCCTAACCTGATGCATCCTTTCATCCTGTTTGCTGTCCTCCCAATTGTTTGGGAGGGGGCTTAAATGTGACAGTACATTTGAGGACTTGGCTTCCTAGCCGCTTCTGGAATGACCAGCCCATCTGCAGATTCCTAACTGTGCTGCCGTGTCTTTGTCCGCGGTTAGGTTCACCCCGAGAACGAAGACTGGACGTGCTTCGAACAGTCTGCCTCTCTTGACATCAAGTCATTCTTTGGCTTTGAGAACACAGTCGAGAAGATTGCAATGAAGCAGTACACGGCTAACATCAAGCGGGTGAGAAATGCTTGTGACCGACCTTTGTGGTATTGCAGGGTTTCTGTGGGAAAACGTCAGACTGAAGAAGTCGAGCAGCTTAATTCTGATTTCCATTTTATTACCTGCATTTATGGTCTTCTACCTTCTTTTTTTCCTTTTGGAGTCACAAAGGTGAACTATAGGAATCATACATAAACAGCTTTAAAGGGGGAGTAGATAGATTCATGGAGGATAAGTCTGTCAGTGGCTCCTAGCCATGGTGGCTGGGGGAACCTCCACTAAGACTCTGAATCCCAGAGCCAGGAGGCAACATCAGGGGAAGGCCTCGGCTTCTCTGCCCTGTTGTTGACCCTCCAGAGGAACTGGTTGGCCACTGTGTGAGACAGGAGGCTGGACTAGAAGGACTGTTGGTCTGATCCAGCAGGGCTCTTCTGATGTTCTTATGAGGGGAAGGCCTCAGCCTCTCTGCCCTGTTGTTGGCCCTCCAGAGGAACTGGTTGGCCACTGTGTGAGACAGGATGTGGGACTAGATTGACTATTGGTCTGATGATCCAACAGGGCTCTTCTGATGTTCTTATCAGGGGAAGGCCT
>NW_015160359.1:78584-82500 GCF_001447785.1 Gekko japonicus
CTCGGACCCAGTTCCACACGAAAAAAGTTTGTCCAATTTGTTTATTTAGATTTCTTAACCGCCCTTCCCCACCTACGCGGGACTCAGGGCGGTTTACAAGCAACATAAAATCGAATACAATTTAAAAACCAGTTAAAACTACAAAATTGAGTATGAAAACATTCAGCAGAAATATTTAAACAGATGGCATATTTAGCATTCAGATTTTCCGGGGGGGGGGGGGGGGGGGGGGAGCAGGTTTAAGAGGGGGGGGGGGTGCCGGGCAGATATAAAGGAACCGTCGCTGGCCTCATCCGCAGGCCTGGCGGAACATCTCTGCTTTACGTGCCCCTCGGAACTTTCATAGGTCAGGCAGGACACGGATGCCGTTCGGCGGAGAGTTCCACCAGGCTGGGGCCAAGGCTGAGAAGGCCCCGCCTCCGGCCGAGGCCAGCCGGATATCTTTGGAGCCGGGAATCACCAGGAGGTTCTTATCTGCCGATCCCAGTGCCCTTACACGTTTTTCTTTCCTAGCGTAACGTCTCTTCGGTACGATGTGCCTAGGCTGAGAATACAGGTGGTACATTTAATAAATACTCTGGTTCCAGGGTAAAGAAGTGATCGAGCATTATCTGAAAGAGCTGATTTCCCAGGGTATCACGTTCATCCCCCGGTGGACTCCTCCAGCGGTCCGCAAGCAGGTGGCCAGCAAGGCTCCGTCGCAGCACGAAAGCAGCAAAGCACCGGCCGAACCCCATGCGCAGGGAAGCGACAGAGAGAGCAGCGGCACCTGCCCTTCCATAGAGGCATCGACCCCTGACGGTATGCGGCTGGCCGGTCCTCGGTGCCTTGCTGGGACGTGCTCAGCGTTTGTCTGGCTCAAACCTGGAACAGATGGCACGGCTCACCGTCCTTCCTTTGCTTTCTTGATCTGTGGTTTGCAGATCGTTTGGGCAGCAGGGGTGGGGGTGGGGAGCCTGGTTTTCTCTGTGGCACCTCTGCCGACTGGCAGCTGCAAGGCCCGAGGCATCCCGTCCCCGCGCTAGCGCACCGTCAACTTGTGTTTGGGGAACAAAAATGTCTCCTCGCTGCTTCTCCCGGAGCCAGCCCAGGAAACCCCGTCCCTTCGCTCTCCCCTCCCGCTTGTTTGTTTTCCTCTTTTGTTCCCCGATGGCCTCCGGCGCAGCTGCCGTCCTGTGACACGGCTCTCCTGGTACAGAATTCCCTTTCCGGGCGAGCGGGCGGATGGCTGCTCTCGCCTGCAGGTGCCCATCTGCCTTCCTAGCGGCCCTGGGGAGAGCCCTTCCTGCCGGTTTATTTTAAGCATTTCCACCATGTCCCCAAAACCAATAGCTTCTTTGGGGTGGCTCACAGAAGTTGGGAGCGGGGGGGGGGGACCATCCTTATGTTTTTGCCTTGTTGCAGAGGGGGCCAACGGCGGCACTGCCGCATTTGTCCTCATCGCGAAAGGTTAACGTCCAGCCTTTGCAGTGCTTGGTGGAATGCTATATTTTTTTCGTTGTGGAAAATTATGTCAACGGTCGCCCTGTGATAAAAGCGAGTGCCAAGGGGCGACGGTGACCCTCTCCGACAGGGGGATTGCCGACCCCACTTTTACTTATTTGAAATATTTTCTGTTTATTATTTGGGCTTGAATAAATACGCTGTCCAGAGGTCTCAGGGCGGACAAGGGCAACTTAGTTGTATGTACAGGTCTCTCTTAGAGCCCCCCGCCCCGCTCCCGGCTCATAAATGGACTAAGGAGTGAGGAGGAGAAGGAGGGGAGAAACGGGATTTTAAAATACTGAATTCAATGAAGGAATGGAATGGAGGACTGATTGTTCCACAAGCACGGGAGAGGGCAGTGGCAGAAGGTGCAGCTATCCACTGATAGTCGGGGAGGGGCTGTGGCTCAGTGGCAGAGCCTCTGCTTGGCACGCGGGAGGTCCCAGGTTCAATCCCTGGCATCTCCAGTTAAAAGGACCAGGCAGCAAGTGATGTGAAAGACCTCTACCTGAGACCTTGGAGAGTTGTAAAGAGGGGCTGTGGCTCAGTGGAAGAACATCTGCTTGGTGTGCAGAAGGTCCCAGGTTCAATCCCCGGCATCTCCAGCTAAAAGGATCAGGCAGCAGGGGATGGGAAAGACTGAGACCCTGGAGAGCCGCCGCCAGTCTGAGTAAACCATACTGACCAATGGTGATTCAGTACCAGACTGCTTTGTGCATTTTTCCATGTGTGCAGCGGGGGTGTCTTGGCCAGCATCCCTCTCTGACCCCCCTGAGGCACTGCTGTGTCTGAACTCACAAAGTAACTGCTGGCCATTCTAGGAAGAGGTAAAGGTAAAGGTTTCCCTCGCTCGAAAGCCAGTCGAATCCGACTCTAGGGGGCGGTGCTCATCTCCGTTTCCAAGCCGAAGAGCCAGCGGTGTCCGAAGACATTTCCGTGGTCATGTGGCCGGCATGACTAGACACCAAGACGCATGGAATGCTGTTACCATCCCACCAAAGCAGTACCTATTCATCTACTTGCAATCTCTTGCTTTCGAACTACTAGGTTGGCAGGAGCTGGGACCAGAAACGGGAGCTCACCCCATCACGCGGCACTCGGGTCTTGAACTGCTGAATCACCGACATTCCGGCCAGCAGTTCAGCATGATTACCACTGAGCCACCGCCCCCACAAATATCGGGTTTTTTAAAAAAACCCAAAATAAGGCTGCAACTATTTTGCAAAGTCACTATCGGAACCAATAATAAGTAACAGGAGTGTGTTGATAATCCGGTTGACTAGCTTCCCTCTGGTGTTGTTTTCTCCCCCCCCCCATCCCCCTCAAGCTGACAAACTGGATGCCGATTACATCGAAAGGTACCTGGGGCAGTTGACTCCCATGCAAGAAAGCTGCCTCATCCGACTCCGCCAGTGGCTGCAAGAAACGCACAAAGGCAAGGTAAACGGCTGCGGGGGGAAAGCCTCCGTTCGGAGCCAGGGAACAGTGAGGGGGCTTCTAACAGTGCTGCGGCCTTCGCTGCTTGCTTATGTAACCCCCCCCCCCCCCCATCAGTTACGATGTATTTAAGGTAACACACCTCACCTTTCCTCTTCACCATTTGCTGACAGGCCCAGGAATTTTATCATGCATTTTGAGCCATTTTCCCAGTAACCAGCCTTGGTCGTGTTCGCGTGGGGATACCTTTGACACTTATAAACAGGTTTCGTTGCCGTTTGTCTTTCCCCCCCTGTCCCAGATTCCCAAAGACGAGCACATCCTCCGCTTCCTGAGGGCCCGCGACTTCAACATCGACAAGGCCCACGAGATGCTCTGCCAGTCGCTGACCTGGCGCAAGCAATACCAGGTGGACTATATCTTGCAGACGTGGAGACCGCCCTCTCTTCTGGAAGAGTACTACACCGGAGGCTGGCACTACCAGGACAGAGGTGGGGGGGAGCTTGCTGTAGGGCTGCCCTTGGCACTGTCGCCAGTGACGTGTGGGGGAAGCGGCTTGGCCCGTCAGCCGTTTGTCACGCCGTCGCCCAAGAATACCTCAGAGGTCTGGTTCTGAAGAGATACCTAGGAAAGCAGAAGTCTTACAATGGGAGGGGTAGTTCTTAAATTCTCGGGAGCTTTGTGACTGCCGTAGCTGGGCAGACGATGTCAAACGGGTGCTGGTTTCTTGTCACATTCGTTTCCCTAGATTTGAGTCCAGTAGCATCTCAGAGACCAAGATGATTCTGGGGGTATGAGCTTTTGGGAGTCAAAGCTTTGCCTTTTGAAAGCTCATCCCAGCAAAAACTGGTTGGTGTAGTGGTTTGGTATAGTGGTTAGGAGTAGGGATGTGCAAAAAAAAAAAAATTCGGTAAAATTCGGATTCGGGTTTATTGGACCCGAATTTTTTCGGGAAACCCGAAAAAACCCGAATATCTATACCGGTAAAGCATAG
>NW_015160359.1:82661-83015 GCF_001447785.1 Gekko japonicus
CTCTTCCCAACATGCCCACCAAGTTTCAAGGCGATTGGACAAGGGGGTACAATTTTATGGCCCCCCAAACAGGTTGCCCCCAGATCAGCCTTCTGCAGTTTATTCCCGGTTTGCCGCCGAAATTCGGCGGCAATTCGGCAACATTGTATCATATGGCCCTTGGAGTTGGAGGCTCCAAACTTGGAGGGTGGTTACTAGAACCTCTCCCCTACATACCCACCAAGTTTCATGAAGATTGGACCAGGGGGTCCAATTATATGGGCCCCCAAACAGGTTGCCCCCATCCCATTGTTCTCTATGGTGGGAAAAAAATTACTTTTTTCCCCACCATAGAGAACAATGGAGGGATGGGGG
>NW_015160359.1:86237-88530 GCF_001447785.1 Gekko japonicus
TTTAACAAGAGATGTCGGGGATTGAACCCGGGACCTTCTGCATGCCAAGGAGAGGCTCTGCCACTGAGCTACGGCCCCTCTTGACAGCTCTCCAGGGTCTCAGGATGAGGTCTTTCCCATCACCTGCTGCCTGGTCCTTTCGACTGGAGATGCCGGGGATTGAACCTGGAACCTTCTGCATGCCAAGCAGAGGCTCTGCCACTGAGCCACAGCCCCTCTTGACAGCTCTCCAGGGTCTCAGGCGGAGGTCTTTCCCATCACCTACTGCCTAGTCCTTTTTACCTGGAGATCCTGGGGATTGAATAACCTTCTGCATGCCAAGCAGAGGCTCTGCCACTGAGCTACAGCCCCTCTTGACAGCTCTCCAGGGTCTCAGGCGGAGGTCTTTCCCATCACCTACTGCCTAGTCCTTTTTACCTGGAGATCCTGGGGATTGAATCAGGGACCTTCTGCATGCCAAGCAGAGGCTCTGCCACTGAGCTACAGCCCCTCTTGACAGCTCTCCAGGGTCTCAGGCGGAGGTCTTTCCCATCACCACCCACCTGGTCCTTTTTAACAAGAGATGCCGGGGATTGAACCGGGGACCTTCTGCATGCCAAGCAGAGGCTCTGTCACTGAGCTGCAGCTCCCATTGGCTGCTGCAGGCCCCTGCTTTACAGTCAGATTTGAGCTCCTTTATGTGAAAGAGAAGGGCAATGAGATTATAAACCAAGTTCCATATCTAGCCAAGAGGAGCACAGTGGTTTCCTGCTAGAAGGAAGGCTCCACCAGCCTCCTGGATGTCGTATCAGTTCAGCGGACAAATGCCGTTATTTGGAATCGTGTCTCCAGGCACCAGATTTAGTACGCAGCGTAATACGTTTTTGCTTCCTTTGCACGGCGACAAGCGCAGAGAGGATTTTAAAAAAAAGAATGACAAAAGACCCTTTCCCTTTCAGACCACTGACAAACCTTTAAAACAGTTTGCTCTGGTTTTACGGGGGCAGTGTGCCTGGCCTGGCACGGCCTCCGGCTTCCTCAGCGGGAAGCCACTTGCTTGGTTTGCCTCCTCCGACAACCTGTGGATGCACACTTTGCATGTAAACATTTGCTCACTCGTGCCCAAATCCCCTGTGTCCCTGCCGGTTCGTTCCCACTCTCCTTGCTCACTCCTCTGGTCCTCTATGTTCTGCAGACACCCTTCCGAGGGGAGGAGGAATTCCTTTCCACGCGAACCGACTTGGGCACATCTCACCAGCCGTCTTGTCCCACCCCCTACCCTTCCCCACCTCGGTCCTCTATGTTGCCCGCTCTGCTAGGCTTACCTTTGCTCGGCGACTTGCCCCAGTGCGGGCAGCAGAGTCGCCCTGCCGTTTGACACTGTTCAGAAGTGTTTATCTGTGTTCCATGCTGGACTCTCGATCTCCCTCTCCCACCCTCCCCCCGCAGTGCAACGTGCCTGAGGGCGGACTCGTCCCCAAATCGCTGTATCAAACCGATGAAGAGCCTGAAACCTCCGACCACATCCGCCTCTGGACAGAAACCATCTATCACTCTGCAAGTGTCTTCAGGGGAGCTCCCCATGAGGTAGGAAGGGGTGTGTGTGGCGGGGGTCTGGGTCCTCCTGGTCAGTTGAGAAGGGCTGGAAGCAGCAGCAGGCTGATAGTGTTGCCAACCCCCAGTTTGCACCTGGAGATCTCCTGCTCCAGGCAACCAAGATCCGCTCCCCTGGAGAAAACGGCTGCTTCGGAGGGGTGGACTCTATGGCATCATACCCCGCTGCAATCCCTCCCCGAACCCCGCCCTCCCCAGTCCCCACCCCCCAAATCTCCAGGTATTTCCCAACCCAGACCTGGCAACCCCACTGATCACAGAGCCTCTGAGTACGCAGCTCTTCCAGGCCAGGCAAAAGTCGTTTACGGTGGGGTTTGGATTTGCGCTGAAGGAAAGGGATCAGGAAGGGTTTCCTCGAATGCCAATGACATGTCCCTTCACGTTCGCCAGACACCTAACCCCCGTAATGGAGAAACGGCGCTCTGCTCTCCCCATTCCGGGTTCATTGGAACTTCTGTAAGAAGCACCAGCCTCTCAGGGCAGTCTCATGAGTTGAGTTCATCGTTGGTTTAATTTGAGGATCACATCGATTTGTGCTCTGCCCTCCCGGTTGTTGGGAAGAAGGGCTCTGGTGCCAGCAGAGAGGCATGTTCCTCTAGGTCAAAACAGCAGTGGAAACAGGCTTTTCCTCAAACACCGTTGTGTGCCTGTGTTGCTCGAAGGACGGAGCGTGGGTATGTACCAGGCTTGTCTGTTTCAG
>NW_015160360.1:0-38432 GCF_001447785.1 Gekko japonicus
TTTTGCTGCATTTCTTTCAATATTTTTTTTTTTAAAACCGTCAAGATTCTCACTTCTGCATGACTACTAAACATAAAGGGCCTCTGTTTTCTTTTTGTACCTGGCCACTATTTTCCATACGACCCCTCCCTTTTCCTCCATCTCTTTGTTTTCTAAAAAGCTGGTATGGTCAGTGTTTCACCCCCCTCTAGACAATGTGAGGGGCTATGAGTCTTTGCAGATTGACTCCCATTGGAAGGGAGGACCTGGTAATAAACACTCCCACTCACCTGCCTCAGTGCAGAAGAAACTGTGCATTCTCAGACCTAGTCCCAGCAGTCAGCCTCTGCTCCTCGCTCCTGAAAACTCTGACTGATTTCCTGGCTTTCTGACCTTTGGCTCTGTTTCTCAGCTTGCTTTTGGACTGTGTATCCAGCTTTCTGTGAAGGGTATCCATGGCAACCAGCCAAACCCAGCATAGCTACACTGCACATGACCTTGGCAACCCTGTTTTCAACTTTTCCAGATCTTGGATTCACTTTTACCCCCAGGCAGCGTGGGAACCCCCTTAGCTGCAAGGAAGTGACATCACGATCACTTGATGGGAAGAAAGGAAGCTGAAGTCATAAACTTGTTGGTGTCAAGACCAGGACCATAAGTAGCAGGCCAAGAGATTTTGGGAAGAAAGCACAAGTAGAGGACCAATTGTAGTAAGGAACAAGACAAGGGTCAGGCTTACAGAGGAATCTTATCCACCACTTAGTGATCTTGCTTTATTGTCCTTCTGCTGCTCTTCTCAGCATATATGGACAGAGCCAGGAAGTGTGTTGCTCTTGTACACTACCAACAGGGCCTTCCAGTCAGCAGCAGCCAAAATTATGGGGGCTCATGGCCTCCTAGGACCTGGCAACCAGAAGGGGATGGGGGGACTTACCAGTAGAAAGAAGAAGGCCCAGGCTGGCATCACACAGGAAGTAATGTACTCATGCCAGTGACTTCTGGGCAATGCTCTGGTACTTGGGAAAAAACCTCTCTGGTAAAACTAGCTTCTACCATAGAGTTTTTGCACAAATACCAGAACGTTGTCCAGACCTTGCTCAAGTGATGTCACTTCCTGTGTGATGCCAGTGAGTGGCTGGGCCTTGCTCTTTCTACTGATAAGTCCCCCTGCCAGCCTGCTGATCAGTGGCTGATGGGCAGGGTCTGGTGGTGGGGGACCCCCACCTCTATCAGGGAGGGGGTCTGGCAACCCTAGGACCACCTCAGGGTCTTGGCTCATGGGTTGAAGACCACTCTCCTAGGAGTTTATGTAGCATTCTTTGGTGAACCCAAATATAGGTGCATCACTAGTGTATAGAACATATATATTCAAGAACGTATGTATTTTCCCATATGTATACTACAATTCTCTGTCAACCAGCAGCACCCCAGATAGTGTACGACATAACATACTGCAGTTCAAATCACAATACAACAGGATTTCCCCTGTAAAGAACTATTGTAGATCAATACAGTCCAGGAAAAATAAATGCTATAAAGATATCCATGCAAATTTTACTAGTAAACCCCCCCAGTAGTAGTGATCAGCCACAAGGGGTCATGGCTCAGAGGTAGATCATCTGCTTGGGATGCAGAAGGCTCCAGGTTTAATCCCTGACATCTCCAAGAAAGTCAGGTAGTGGGTGATGTGACAGACCTCAGCCTGAGACTCTGGAGAGCTGCTGCTAGTCTGAGTAGACAATACTTGATGGACCAAGGATCTGACTTAGTACAAGGCAGCTTCAGTATAAGCTCCCCCTCACTGGCAGTCTTTAAGCAGCATCTGGACAAACACTTGTCAGGGATGCTCTAGGCTGGTCCTTCATTGAGCAGGGGGTTGGACTAGATGACCTGGATGGCCCCTCCTAACTCTGTGACTGCGATTCTATGTCTTCAAGTCTGATTCGACGTGACAAGCAAAAGCAGCATCTGGACAAACACTTGTCAGGGATGCTCTAGGAAGGTCCTTCATCGAGCAGGGGGTTGGACTAGATGACCTGGATGGCCCCTCCCAACTCTGTGACTCTGCGATTCTATGTCCTCAAGTCTGATTAGATGTGACAAGCAAAATTCAAGGGGACAAACATTAGGCCTCCAGTTTCTCAGAATCCTGTCAAGTTTCATGAGTAGCAAGATTCTTCAAGGAAGAGAGGATAGGACTAGATTGAGGGAGATTGAATCCCTGCCAGTCAGAGTTGAAAATGCTGAAGGTGATGGGGTTGGTGGTAGTGTGCCTTGCTACAAGGCTGCCTCAGATGTTCATAGCAGGAGCAGGAACACGGATAGGGCCAGTGCGGCTTTGGTTCTGAACAAACCTGTAAGGCTAGAAGCACCGCCCTTCTTGTGCGCTACTACAGATTGTTCTCTCTTTGTTCTGTATCAGACGTATTTGGTGCGGTTTTTTAAGTTTTCTAATCAAGAGTGAGAAAGTAAGAAAGAAAACTGAATTTCCCCCTTCTCCTCCTGAAGGGAGCTTTGGAAGCTGGACTTCCTGCTGTTTGCTATTTCCAACCGAGTCAGACTGAGGGGACCCAGCTGCACAGATGCATCATAGGATGGGTGAGTAATGCCAAAGTAGCTCAGTCTTGCTCACAGATCCCGAATCCTTGGCGACCTGGTCCAAACGACGTCACTGAAAGAATTACAGCACAGTCATTGCACGAATGGAGCATCGAGGGGCAAGCATCCATTGCCAAAGTGTAAGGTGCTGCGGGGAGGGAGGTAACTGCCTGAAAAAGTTATTGGACTACTCTGCTAATGCTTCCCCTAGGTCCCAGCTGTGAAAGGGGCTGGTAGTCTATACAATAGGCATTTCCCAGTATATTCGCATCCAGTACATTCTCACCCTCTCTCTCTGTTACCTTCTAAAACATCAGAGAGTATCGTGTCCCTTTAAAAACTGATGGATTGATTATGATATGTACCTTTGTGGGTCAGCTCGTGTTATCCTCAGCTGGCAGACACAGATAGACTGAATGATTGATTGGTTGATGGGTATCAACAGAAGGGTTTTTTTTTTCAAAGAGCTGGGTGTGTGACATCATTGCTCAAGCACAAATGAATGCAGTAATTTTTACTCGTTTCACTGGATCTTGTGTATGTGTGCCGTGCATGCATACTCTAAGCATGCATGCACACTTATCTCCTGGATAGTGGAGCTTCTGGATCAACAGTCCTCTTCCCCACATACCCTCATATCACCCTGTCATTGCTTGTGTGTACGTATATCTACCAACTGAGGAAATCCTGTATGCATTTGAAGCAGTGGGCTCTGAAATCTTAAAGGTAAAGGTCCCCTTGCTCGAAAGCCAGTCGAATCCGACTCTAGGGTTGTGGTGCTCATCTCCGTTTCAAAGCCGAAGAGCCAGCGCTGTCCGAAGCCGTTTCCGTGGTCATGTGGCCGACATGACTAAACACCAAGCCGCACGGAACGCTGTTACCTTCCCACTGAAGTGGTACCTATTTATCTACTTGCAATTTCTTGCTTTTGAACTGCTAGGTTGGCAGGAGCTGGAACTAGAGACGGGAGCTCACTCCGTCATGCGGCACACTCGGGTCTCGAACTGCTGAACTACCGACCTTCCACAGCCTGCAATTTAGCATCTTAACCACTTGAGCCACCACAGCTCCTCAATGAAATCTTACAGCGCACTAAATCTGTAAATCTTTACAGCGCCATCCCACCACAGCTACCCTTCAGGCATGTCCCACTCTAGCATCACATCAAGAAACAGAGTCCACGGTGGGGCTATGCAGATGACCAGGTGGGGATGTGTGACGTTTTCCAAGTCTGGGTTGGGAAATGCTTGGAGATTTGGGGTTGAGCCTGGGGTGAGCAGGGTTTTGGGAAGGACCTTAGTGAGAGACAATGCCATGAAGTCCACCCTCCAAAGCAGCCCTTTTCTCCAGAGGAAATGATATCTGTACCCTGGAGATCAGTTGTAATTTCCAGAAGATTTCCAGGCCCCACCTGGAAGCTGGTAACTCTAATGTCGACTCAGTTCCCAATGAGTTCTGTAAGACAAAAGAAATGGCCTGCAACCAGGGATGGCACTGGTCAGGGTGCTATACTTTCCCACCTTCCATTCTTGTAGTGGATTTCCCTGCCTTGAGTGACAGAACTCCCAATGGATGTATTCCTTAGAATATCCAGATGCTCTGCAACCTCTCCAAGAATGTGAACAAGGTATAGGCCCTAATTTCCATGGTAGCAGAGTTCATTTAGCTAGTATAATATTTAGCATTTATACAGTACCTTTGAGTGTTTGGAGCAATGGTCAAATCTGTAAAGGTAGTATTCTGCATCAGTGAAAGAAAGTATCGTGGCCATTGCCAGCATTCCTTCAAAGAAATTAACTTAGAATCTTCAAGTTTAACACAAACATCTGTTGGAGGTATATCACTGAAAGGTTGGAGCTGTATGGATGGTGGCAAATTGGGCTTTGCAAATGGCCACTTTTATGTCTGCAGTGGTTAATTTTTGCTGACTGCTGTGATTCCTACATATTAGGGTTGCCAACCCCCCCGGTTTGCCAGGCGTCCCCCATTTTGGGGTGGGTTCTACCTGCCGCCGGCCAGATGGCCGCCGGGGGAAGCCTCACCCCCAACACCCACAGCCACCCATCTCTCTCCCTTTAAGTGTGTGGAACCCGTGTTTCCTCACAAGCCTGATCTCCGCAAGCTTGCAGGGAAATGCCAGCTTTGTGTGCTTAAAAGGGAAACGCGGCTGCTCTTAAAGGGGAAACGCCGGCTCCTGCATTTAAAAGGGAAACGCCGGCTCCTTTATGTGCAGGGAACTGCCGTTTCTGGAGATCTGGCGCACGGGCGGGTGGGGGGGGGCGGCGGACGTTCCCAAGTGACGTCATCACTTCAGGGATGCCCCTCCCCCTCCAGAAACGCCCCCAAAGTCCCGCGCTGGGGGTGGAAGATGGACTTGGCAACTCTACTTTCCACACACTTTTCTTTATAAATAGTAGCCATGTTTGGGCCCCATTTGGGTCAGAACCGTGAACTGGAGGGAAAGGGAATTCACCCCCTCTCTCTGTTACCTTCTAAAACTTCAGAGAGTATCGTGTCCCTTTAAAAACTGATGGATTGATTATGATATGTACCTTTGTGGGTCAGCTCGTGTTATCCTCAGCTGGCAGACACAGATAGACTGAATGATTGATTGGTTGATGGGTATCAACAGAAGGGTTGTTTTTTTTCAAAGAGCTGGGTGTGTGACATCATTGCTCAAGCACAAATGAATGCAGTAATTTTTACTCTTTTCACTGGATCTTGTGTATGTGTGCCGTGCATGCATACTCTAAGCATTCATGCACACTTATCTCTTGGATAGTGGGGCTTCTGGATCAACAGTCCTCTTTCCCACATACCCTCATATCACCCTGTCATTGCTTGTGTATACCTATGTCTACCAACTGAGGAAATCCTGTGTGCATTTGAAGCAGTGGGGTCTGAAATCTTACAGCGCACTAAATCTGTAAATAAAATAAATAAATAGTAAACAGGTTGCAACAGGCCACAGATGGCCTTTCCCCTCTCTGATTGTGCAAGCATAACTCTCAAGCCATCAGGATGGTCTGATCAGGCCATCCCGGCTTGGTGCCATTTCCCCCCCTCTTTGCAGTATGCGCATCATTGCATACCTATAGGTGCCCTTGGTGCAGAGGTGCAATTCCTCATTTATGTATATGGGAAACAAATGGCAAAAAAAAAAAGATCAACCCCCAGTTGTGTCTGATCAAGTGACGGGCTGAGCCCGCAGCTATAAAGGGAGGTGTGATCTTGCAACTACGTGTCTAATTCAGAGGGTTACCAGCCTCACTCCCCCGCCACTTCAACTGGCGTGTGTGACCGCAGCCTAAAATGTTACAAATAAATAAATTAGAGGTTGTCCAGAAACTAGCCTTTGCCTTGACGCTCCAGCTCCTTATCTTTGTTTTGAAACTTGAATATATTCTGCTGCTTGTAAGATCTTATTTTGAACAAAGAACTGTGGCCTTTACTTATTTATCTGAAACATTTATATCCTCATTCTCCCTGAAGATCTCAGGGAGGCTTATGATGAAAAACTAAAAACACTCAGTAACACCAGAGATTAAAAATATTTTAAAATCCCCCGCGATACTAAAACCACCAGCAAAATATATATTTTTTAAAAAAGAAGAGAACCAGCACCAGCAAGCTTAACAGCATGGAACCAAAGGAGCTAAAAATACTGGGCTGGATCCTAGGTAATCATTCTGCCTATGGAACTGCAGTTATGAAAGTGGAACAGCCCTTCTATTAGAGGAGGAGGAGGTAGCAATTGCTGCTGATTTCCCCCTCTCTCTGCAGACTCTCTCTTTGCCCCTGAGGGTCCCTGAGGACCCCTTGAGCCCAAGGAGCAGAATTCAGGGTGCTCTGTGAACTTCAGTGTGTGTGCATGTGTGCGTGTGTGTGAAGTGCCACCACCAAGCTGCTTATGACTTAACAGCGACCCTATGGATTAATGGCCCCCCAGATCTCCTATTATGAACAGCCTTGGCTGTGGCTTCCTTGATGGAGTCAATCCATCTCACTTTTCCTAGCATGACTGTCTTTTCCAGTGACTCTTGTCTTCTCATAATGTTATCAAAGTATGATGGCCTCACTTTGGTCATTTTAGCTTCTAGGGAGAGTTCAGGCTTGATTTGATGTAGAACCCACTGAGTTGTCTTTTGGGCGGTTTATGGTATCTATAAAATTTCCCTCCAACACCACATTAAGTCCCGCACTGTGGACTTCACTCTGCTAATGGTAGCATAAAACAGGGAGTGTAAAAATACATCGAGGGTTTAAATGCAGATAGCAGGAAGGAAAAAACGACAGGCACACAGCCTTAATAAACATGATGCCTGGGGGGTGGGGGGAGAAAGGTAAGTCTTCATTTGGTGCCAAAATTCTAAAAGATTCAGTACCAGAAGAATGGATGTAGGGAGGGTAATTCCACAAGTAGGGTGGGCCACAATCAAAACCATCCATTCTACTGCTTGTCTAATTCTAAGTTAGGGATATGGTAGGGTTGCCAACCTCCAGGTGGTGCCTGGAGATCTCCAGCTATTACAACTGATCTCCAGGTGGCAGAGATAAGTTCCCCTGGAGAAAATGGCTGCTTTGGCAGGTGGACTGTATGGCATTATACCCCATTGAAGCCCTTCCCATCCTCAAATCCTGCTGTCCTCAGGCTCCACCCCCAAAATCTCCAAGTATTTTCCAACCTGGAGCTGGCAACCCTAGGACATGGAATGGAGCATTTGAACAGGAGGGCAGGCTGTCATGGGAGCAGATACCCCTTTAAATACTCTGGTCCCAATCTCAAATGGTACTAGGCATCCAAAATATATGAACTCCTATCTAGGATTGCGTTTGGTTTTGCTTAGAGACCTGTGCCCGCCTGTGGCTTTTCTGAGTGGTACCTGCAACCGCTGGGATTCTCTGCTGCAAAATGTCACGAAACCATCAGTCTTCAAGATGCTAATGTTCTATCAGTTCCAGGGGTAACCTGAACATCCAATTTTTTCCCTTCATGGTAGATTGATTAAACAGCTTCTTGGTTGCAGAGTTAATTTGTTAGATCTTATTTCGTGTAGCACATTTACACCCGCAGACTATGCAAATGCTAGTCCCGGTAGGATAGTATTATAAAATGGGACACAAGACCATTTATGGATTTTGCATTCTGGAAGACCTTCCAGATTATTGACATTTTATTTACTTGTCTGCCTTTTTTAATGGATGCCCCAGAGAACATCTGTCAGCGCCTTTGCTGGATAAGATTTCTAATGTTAATCAGAAAATTGAATTTCTTTTAAATGACCCGTACAAACTCGAAACCTATGAAGTTGCCCACTTTGCAGAAGCTGCAGCCAAAAGCTGCTGTTGATTTCTTTAAACCAAATACGGAATTTTGTTATGGTAACCATTTGCATATTCGGGTCATTTTAACTAAGCATATTTTCTGGATTCTTTCTTTATTTATTTAGCTGTGTTTTGCCTACTTTGCAAATGGCTGCTTTGAGACTGGCAGAAGTTCAACAGACAAGCAGGCACTTTGCTGTGGCTCCCGTTCCAGTTAAAAAAGGTTCAGGTAGCAGGTGATTTAGAAGACCTCGCCTTGAGACCCCAGGGAACTACTGCCAGTCAGAATAGACAGTACCAATCTTGGTAGACCAATATCTGACTCTGTATGAGGAAGCTGAAATAAGGGGCTGTGGCTTATTGACAGCATATCGGCTTTGCATGCAGAAAGTCCCAGGTTCAATCCCCAGCATCACCAGCTACAAGGATCTCAGGTAGTAGATGGTGTGAAAGACCAGCCTGGAGAGCTGCCACCTGTCCCAGTAGACCATACTGATCTCGATAGAGCAAGGCTGTGACTCAGTATAAGGCAGCAGCATCTTGTTGTAAGTCAGACACCCTGGTCAGAACATAAGACTGAGCTACGAGGAACCAAGAGTCTGATTCAATGTAAGGCACTGTATATAGTTTAGATCAGGGGTCTTTAAGAGATGGTCAGTCCAGAGGTGAACAGGAGGTTATAACTCCTTTCATCTCCTTTCCTACAATTTCCAGCCTGCTGCTCAGTTTTCCAGGTACTGTTGGGACAGGGTATTATTTGCAAACTCAGGCTGTGGTCACATGGCACTGTAAATGCGTCTTGTTCCCGCTTTAATTTAAATGGGAATATTTTGTTTCGCATTTGCATGTCTCCACCACCCCTCGGAGCCATCCCTCTTACCAGCTGCTGGCCATCCCCCTTGCCCTCGTTGTTGTCCGGCCGCGGCAGCGGCTGTTCCTGGGCGGCCGTGGGGCCGTCCTTGCCATCGGCCCAGTCACCGCCAGCCTGGCGCTCCTTCTCCCGGCGCTTCTGGGTGGCCAGGAGGCTCACTCTGCTTAGGCTAGCACTGTTTGGCACCCTGTCACACTCACAGATTTAGTAGCTAGAAGATGACCGCTCAGGTATAGGAGAGAGAGTGATTCTGAACGATCTGCCAGAGGAATGTTGGGTGAGCAAGTGGCCAGGAGGTTGAGGTGTGCGGCATGCTTCTCGGCCGCTGTCTCTGCCACCTCCTTGCTGGCCCCCGTCCAGCCCCCCCCTCTTGTTTGGGCCTGACAGTTTTATTTTAACAATAAGAACATAAGAACATAAGCATCTTAACCTTTCCTCATAGGGAAAATGTTCCAACCCTTTTATCATTCGAATTGCCCTTTTCTGCACTTTTTCCAAAGCTATAATATCCTTTTTAGATTTAAGTGCATGTTTGCTCAAGTGCACAAACCGGAAGCTTTAAAAAAAAAACCCTACAGAGAGCGATCAGACGGACCTATTCACGATCATTGTGAAAGAGGGCTGTCCATATAGGTGAAATCGCGCATTCAAAGCGCGACAGCCAGGAAAGTACTTCATTTTCAAGGGGTTAGAAAAACCCGCGAGCATTCTGGGAGTGAGCCTGCTTTGGCACGGGAGGCAGATTGGCGCATGTGAACAGAAACTTTAAATGCGAGAGGGAACAGCAGCGAACCCCGATCAAAAGGTCCGTGTGACCGCACCCTCAGTCATAGCATGGGGGGTAAGGCAGGGGTTGTTTGGCTCTCCCTGCTCTTTCTCTCTGCCATGATCAGCAGGTTTGCTAGCTTCCGAAAGCAAACATTCTGTTACCTAGACAGAATGTGGGGGCCTGGAACCAGGGGTGAAAGCCCCAAAGTTTGTCAGTGCAAAATTCATCTAGAAATTGTTGCTGGGTGGTGGGGCAAGAGGAAAGCTTTGCTTATCTGGCAACCGGCTGCAAAATGACAATTACAAAAGTCAGATGGGTTTTTCCCTTATGAGTTGGCATTTATGATGAGTATAAACTCTCTCCTTCCTTGTTCTGATTGCCCTGCAATGGAGTAGACTCAGATTCCACACGGTGCACCATCTACTGTACAGGTGGACAGAGTGGTGTAGCAAGATATACAGGGAACAGCCACTAGGTTGGATCCAGGGCCGGCTCACTCACTAGGCGAACTAGGCGATCACCTAGAGTGGGCCAGCCCTTAGGGGCGCCAAACTGCACCCAGCCCCGTACTCTGGGAGTTTCTTGATTATTTGTCTTTTTCATTCTTCCTAAAATGCATTTATTTTTGAAAATTGGTGGGCGCACTGGGGGGGGGGGGAGCGCGCCAGAAGGGATCCTCACCTAGGGTGCAAAATAAGCTGGGGCTGGCCCTGGTTGGATCCAACCAACATTTCAGCTGGTGGAAAAGTCCTGGTCTTGGTCTTGGGGTGCCGCTGGACTCAGGCTTCATTCTCACCTCTGTTTGCTAGCTCTCACATTTGAGTGCTAATTTGCTGCCATTCCTTGATCTTGCCACCTTGATTCAATCTCAGCTTCACTTATGCATCTTAACTCCGGCTGGTCCTTCCTGATGCTTCTACCCTTCACACCCCATCTTCCAGTACGTAAAGCTTGAAGAAATTTCATTTCAATTTGCCTGAGGAAGTTTGCTTGTGCACGAAAGTTTACACCTTAAATAAAACTTTGTTGGTCTTAAAGGTGCCATTGGACTCAGGGACCTGCTTATGTTAGCCCTGATCTGCTCTTTTACAATGCAATCCTATGCAGAGTGACTGCCAGTCGGTGAAGTCCAGTGAAGTCAACAGGCTTAGAAGGGTGTCACTCTGCTTAGGCTAGCACTGTTTGGCACCCTGTCACACTCACAGATTTAGTAGCTAGAGGATGACTGCTCAGGTATAGGGGAGAGAGTGATTCTGAACGATCTGCCAGAGGAATGTTGGGTGAGCAAGTGGGCTGTTTTTGTATTTTTAATCAGAAATTCCTCAGTCTATAAATAAGGCCTTGTTCTTTAAATGGAAATGTCACAACTTACAGAGGCCATTTCAGGAAAACAACTGGGGGGGAGGAAATCAAGACTAGGGGGGCATCTAGTGCATGTATTGCGTGTATTTTATTACTTGAGGACCCAAAATGGTGACATAGTCATCCTCCATTTTGTCCTCTCAACTAGGGTCGGCAGGTCTGTCAGATGAGTGGGTAAGGGATAAGGGTGCACTTACACCAGTTTGGTGTAGTGGTTAAGTGCGCAGACTCTAATCTGGGAGAACCGGGTTTGATTCCCCACTCCTCCACTTGCACCTGGCTGGATGACCTTGGGAAAGCCGTAGTTCTGATAAGAGCTGTTCTTGAAAAAAGAGCAGTTTCTGTCAAGAGCTCTCTCAGCCCCACCTGCCTCACAGGGTGTCTGTTGTGGGGAGGGGAAGGGAAAGGAGTTTGTAAGCCGCTCTGAGACACCTTTGGGTAGTGAAGGGCAGGGTATAAATCTAATCTCTTCTTCTTCTCTCTTACTGGGACTGGGGAGGGAAGAAGCTGGAAATAAATGCAATGACATAGGCACATCGGGGATATTGGAGGCGACAGTCTGGTTTGTGGGCAAAACCTCTATGGTAGAATTAGTTCTTACCATAGAGTTTTGCCCCAAAACCAGAGTGTTGCCCCTCAACATCACCACCAGCCGCCCCGAGCCTATCGGGGAGGGCGGGGTATAAATGCAAAAAAAATAAATAAAAAATAAACAAACATGCCTAATTCACTTCTGGGTGACATAGGCATGTCACCTTTATTTTTGGTTTCTTGCCTGGTTTTTTTTGGGGGGGGTAATTTCCACTGGTTCCTGATAGCCCTGAAATGGGGGAGGGGCTCCAAACTGGGGGATCCCCCCTTCCAACTGGGGACTGGCAACCCTACTCACCACTATGGTTGCCACCTCCAGGTGGTGGCTGCGGATATTCTGGGATTACAACTGATCTCTAGGCAACAGGGAGTTGTCCTGGAGAAAACAGCCACTTTGGAAGGGGGCCTGTATGGCATTATATCCCACTGATGTCCCTCCCCTCCCCAACCCCCACCCTCCTAAGGCTGCACCCCAAGATTCTCCAGGTGTATCCCAACCTGGAGCTGGCAATCCCACCACAACAACCCTGTGAGGTAGGCTAGGCTGAGTGCAGGACTGGCTCTAGGTCACCCAGCAAGCTTCTATGGGCAGAGTGGGGATTCAAACATGGGTTTGACAAATTGTAACCTGTCCCACAAATCACTACACCACCCTCTCTCCCCTCTAGTTCAGGCCCTGATTTTAAAGCCGCTGAGAAGGTGGGGGGAGGCTTAAACTAAATTGCTTCCAAACATCCGACAGTCAGGGGTGGACTGACTGGCCACTTACTTTACCAGGAAAAGTCCTGGTGGGCTGTGGCTAGGCCCCGGAGATCTGGAATGACAACTGATCATCTCCAGGCCACAGAAGTCAGTTACCCTGAAGAAAATGAACAAAGTTTGAGTCCAGGGGCACCTTTAAGACCGACAAAGTTTTATACAAGGTGAGCTTTCATGTGCATGCCCACCTTTTCAGACACAATGAAATGGAAATAGAAATAACAGTCATACATACAGAGGGTGGGCGGCGAATTAGCATGCAGAATAATGAAGCTGTTTTTAACTGATTAAAATAATACGAAGCATAGTCTACGGCTATCATCTGTCTGGGTTCAACTGGGGGGGGGGGAAACAGAGCCAAGCTCTGTCATGAGCTGGTGGTGGTGGTGGGGAACCTGGCCTTTTTTGATAGCTGCTTTGGCCTATCGGTTTATCACTGCCTGCATCTGTTAGCCTCATGGGGGAAGACAACAGGAGAAAGCATGCTGCCTACACGGTGTGATAGAGGCCTTTTGAAGAAAGAAAACGAACCCAAAATCCCCTGAAACTCTCGGTTTGTCACTTCTGGCGGGTGATTTTCATTTCTGACCCTCTAAGTTTCCCTCCTCCCTTCTGTCCTCTGTGGTCATCCAAAGTTCCAGTACACACAGCCTGGTGCAGGAGTGCAGCTCGTGTATTGCTCATCTCTCCCCCCCCCACGTGGGTTCATGCTGTTCTCTCTCCGGTTCCCCCCCACCCCTTTGGCATGTGCGGAATAGTTTCCGTGGAGAGGCAATCAAGGTGCCCCGATACAGAATGGCATTGATCAACAAATGATGGGTGAGTGAGTGAATGAATGAGTGGGGAGACAGCCGGGGAGGGGAGGAGCCTCCCCCCCCTTAATTTACCCACCAACCAAAGATATAAGCCCTCAGCTGAGAGAGAGAGCTCTCACTCACAGAGGCAGCTGCCAGAGACACCTGGAAGACCACAGAAGTCTGGCTGGGGCCCTTTGGCATTCCTTCGGCACCCGAATTCCTCCTCCTGCTCTACCTCCTCGTCACAGTGAGTACCCGAAGAGCCAAATCTATGGCAGAGAGCAAGTTCTTCTCTTCTGCCTAGGCAGAGTGGCAGAGCAGGGGTGGTATAAGAGAAGAAAGAAAGTGCATCTTAATTTCTCTAATCTGGGGACTCTTTGTGGCTACCTGTGATGGCCAAAGTGAGGGCTTTTAAACCTGGAACTTTTAAACGGGGCTTTTAAACCCAGAACTGCCCCAGTTCAGTAGAGAGCGGCAGTTGGAGGAGGTTGGTTTTAAAAGGAAAGGGTGTGTGTGGAGGGCAGAACCCTCCTCTCAGCGGTGGCTTGTCTCCTCACAGCCTTTCTTTTGAGGAACTGTCATCCCACTGAGAAGTAACCCCGGATGAGGGGAAAGAGAGAAGGGCAGCAAGGGAGGTAAAGCCAAGGAAGGGTGTGTGTGTGGAATCACTTCAGCTGTTTTGTCCCCTTTCTTTCTGCCTCAGTGTTCAAACTTAGAGCTGCTGCTATCAGGGACGTGAGACAACGGCACTGCAAATACGCTTTTGCGCCTCCTTTGTTATTGTCGCACATATCCCACGGGCATTCTGTGGCGTAGTTGAGGATTTATAACTTGCTTGACTTCAGCCCCAAAGGCAAGTTCCGGATTAAATCCAGGGACAAAGAGGAGGGGGGGGAACAGCAGGACAACAGTTTCCATGGGGAGAGCGATCCCGTAAAGGAAAGCTGCTGTTGTGGTGTAATAGTTAGGTGGACTAGGAGGGGGGGGAGACCTGGGTTCAGATCCCGGCTCACTGTGAAGTTCAATGGGTGACCGTGGGCCAGATCTCCCCCACCTTCACTGACTTCCTAGGGTTGTGAAGACAGCCCCATGTGGGTCTAGGGTTGTGAAGACACCCCCGTGTGGCTACAGCAACTGACTCTGGGAGACTCAGTTCTGAACGCCAGCTCTGCCATGGGTGACCTTGGGCCAGTCATGCACTGTCAGCCTAACCTACCTCACAGGGTTGTTGTGAGGATGACATGGAGAAAGGGACAGTGTTGTAAACCGCTTTGGGTCCCCACTGGGGAGAAAAGTGGGGTATATAGTAAGCCAGTGAATAACGGGAGGAGGAAAGACCCAGGTATGCCGCACTGAGTTCCTGGAAGGAAGGATTTTTTTAAAAAAGTAAGGTATAAATAAAAGTTACACCCTCCCATGGACCATTTGCTGGTTTGTGAAACCACAAGCAAGCATTCCTCAGCGTGTATGTAGCTATCCTCTCCTGATTTAAAACAATAGGTGAGAACAAAGTCGATTTTTGTGTTTCCTTATTGTGTGGCACTGATCTCGGTGGTCAGATTGTATGAGAAAGGACCACCAGACCAGTGAAGTCCAGCATAGCTTTATTTGCCCACCATCTCTCGGGGGATGCCTCATAGGAAAGGGTACCTGCCTCTCTCTGCAGCATGCTATCGTGTGGGGTTGGAGCCTGGGGATCCATGTGCTTCTCCCCCTTTGGGATCAGCCTTCTGCGCTCTTCTATTCTGCACACACTTCCAAGCTGCTCCCTGTGGAACTGCCAGGAGATCCTTTAAAGAGAAAGCCTGATTTCTAAGCTGAGTTTAGAATTGCTAAAGCTTAGTATATCTAAGAATGTCTTAGAATTTTCAAACTGGGCATAGAGATAGAGGGTGATCATAAAGGAGAGGGACACCAGACTCCAGGTGGGACCTGGGGATCCCCCGGAATTACAGCTCATCTCCGGACTACAGAGATCAGTTCCGCTGGAGGAAATGGATGCTTTGGAGGGTGGACTCTATGGCGCTGTACCACAGTGGGGTTCCTGACCTCCACAGGCACAGGAGAGCCAGTTTGGTGTAGTAGTTAAGTGCATGGACTCTAATCTGGGAGAACCGGGTTTGATTCCCCACTCCTCCACTTGCAGCTGCTGGATGACCTTGGGCAAGCCGTAGTTCTGATAAGAGCTGTCCTTGAAAAAGAGCAGTTTCTGTCAAGAGCTCTCTCAGCCCCACCTACCTTCACAGGGTGTCTGTTGTGGGGAGGGGAAGGGAAAGGAGTTTGTAAGCCGCTCTGAGACACCTTTGGGTAGTGAAGGGCGGGGTATAAATCCAATCTCTTCTTCTCTTCTTCTTCTTCCATCCCCAAATTTCCAGGAGTTTCCCAATTGGGATATGGACTCCCCCCCCCCCCCCCACCCCCTGCCACTGGCCAGGGGGGGGGGCAACCCTAGGGGACATGCCTGTCGGGGCTGAGCCAGGCATTTGACACATCCAGTGTAGTAAGAGGTAATTTTGGGAGATTGGCAGGCTGCTACCCACCCAAATGGAGAGGCAGTGTGATGTAGCAGTTGGACTAGGATCTGGGAGACCCAGGTTCAAATCCCGACTCTGTCATGGAAGCTCACGCAGCGACCTTGGGCCTCTTACTCTCGGCCCGATCTCCCTCACAGGGTTGTTGTCGTCAGGGTGAAATGGAGAAGAGGAGAACGACACTGTAAGCCCCTTTGGGTCACCGTAAGGGAGAAAAGCAGGGTATAAATATTTAAATATGTGAATAATATCGCCCCCGAGGGTGTTGTTCCACAGCCAGTTTCGGTGAGGCCGAGAGGTTTCTGATGTCGACACGGTTAAAGTGGTGCTTTTGCAGCGTGAAGCAGATGGGTGGTTTGGCTGAGACTGATCATCCAGCTTTTTGACAGACTTCTCCCACGGTCTTTTCCCCCGCCCTCCCTCCCAGATGGTTGCCTCTCTGAAACCCTGGCCCCTCGTGATCGCTGTGGCCCTGTGCGTCTTGTTCTGCTTGGGAACCTTAGTCGATGCCTATCCTCCCAAGCCAGAGAGTCCTGGAGACGACGCTTCCCCGGAAGAAATGGCCAAATACTTCTCAGCTCTCCGGCATTACATCAACTTGGTGACGAGGCAGAGGTGCGTGGTGGGGCTGTGTTGCGGCTTACGGGTCGGCAGTCCCTGAGCGTGCACAGCCACATGCTGGTTTTGGCTTTTGTACATGCTTGATCTTTGGGTGCCCTATCGGAAGATCAGGCTCAGTGGGGGTGGGCGGTTTCCTTCCTGACTTCTGCCTGACTTCTGCCTGTTTGAGCCTTCCACTCTGCAGAACACTAAAGGAGGCAGATGCCTTTTTCACCCACCTCAAGCATACATCCACAGATCACTTTGCTAACATTTCCCAGCCAGAGATGAAGACAGCAATGGCAGGAGGCGGTAGGGATGCCAGCCTCTGGAATTACAACTCATCTCCAGACTACAGAGATCAGTTCCCCCTGGAGAAAATGGATGCCTTGGAGGGGGGACTCTGTGGCATTGTGCCCCACTGAGGTCCCAGTCCCCCCCAGGCTCCACCCCCAAATCTCAACCTGGATCTGGCCACTCTACTCCCCCACCCCATGGGTGCCCGTGCGACCTGGCAACCCTAGGATGTGGGCACTCAAGGCAGATGAGGCAAGACTAACACTGTAGCCCATTTCCCCTTCACTGGCATGCTGGCTTGCATCGCCCATCCAGGAAGAAGCTGCTATGGGTCCCCCATGTTATAGTACATCAGTCTTCACCTTTGCTTTAAGTACGTTCTTTCTCATGTAGAAAAATCCAGACCTTCCCCCTATTTTAGTCTGAGATGGTCTCTTTTTAGAAATAGATGCAAAATGATCCTGGCCTTTATTGAGCACCATCCCCCCCCCCCTGTGCATACAACACAGTTGTGCATTATGTCACTTCAGCTTTGCAGAGACTGTAGCCTCTTACAGGACCATAAAACGCCCGATTAGCCACCTTCTCCATTAGTGTTGGCTGCCTGGACCAGCCCATTAGGTCCCGTCTCCTGGAAACCTAATTGAAAACCAGATCTGGGGGACATTAGTGCACATTCACCTCTCTAGGTTCCTGCTCATACCTCACCCCCCCCCCATGCTCTTTAACTCCCTATTCTCCTCTGACCTAGTTGTGAGCTGGGGTCTGGTCTTAGTAGGCCATGGAGAAGTACATTTGATCCAAAGGGGGAAAGGAGGAGTTTCAGGCACAATTCCTCTAAATCCCCACCTGTACATTGTCCATTTATGCGGCTAGTCTGCAGATGATCAGCTGCCTTCCCCTTTAAGTCGGAAAGCTTAAAACATACTGAAGTCTGTCTGGATTTATTCATGCAGCTTGTGGACTTTTGTTACTTCCCGAAATCATTTTTGGCTACTGCCTAAATGAGAGGTAACCTCCAGGAGACTGACGAAGGAGGGACTTACGCTAATAGCTTCCCATGATGCCACAACATCACTTCCAGCTGGGTAACCAGCTATGACATCATCACATTGTGGGGCTCTCTAGGGTTCACCCAAAACTCTATGGTAAGTGCCATAGCCTTTTGGGTGAATCCTTGAACATCCTTCAGCACAGTGACACACTTTCAGTTATGCAACCAGAAGTGACATCACAGCTTTGCAAACAGAAGTGACATTTCCCCCCTTTCCCTTCCCCATTGAGTTCTGGCAGGGGCTGAGGAAATGTCACTGGGGGCTCACCCATGGGTGGTGGGCAAAGGGCTTTGCTAACTGAGGTTCAGGATTGCCTGCAGTTTATACTGTCTGCCCTGCCTCCCCCCCCCCCCCATCTCAGTGTGAGATCTTATGTGATTACATTTTACAGCCTTACCACTCCAGAGCTGATGATTACTAAAGACAAATCATGATGAGTCCTGGTTTGAATGAGACCTTAGAGGGGTTTTTTTGGGGGGGGGGGATTTGTGATATTATAAACAGGGAAACAAACAATACAGAATGATTCATACAGCTAGAAAACAAGGTTGTATCCCTTAGTTCTGCAAAATGATTCATATAGTGTTCTATAATTAAGCGTTCCCTCCATATAGAGGTGGGGGATGGAAGCAGAAGACAAAAATATCTGGGTGGTCTCTTATTCCCTCCAAAGAGGTTGGCTCTGATTGTAACCCATTCCTCTTCCACTGTAAGGTATGGCAAGAGAGCCAGCCCAGAGACCTTGATGTCAGAGCTCATTTTTGGAGACAGCAGCAGCAGCAACAACAATGACCAAAATGGCAGATCACGGTAAGTCCCACTGAGAGTGTCTCATCCATTTCCCCAGGGCTGTGCTTCTTAACCTTTAATCTGCTACCACCTGCCAAGAAAGCAACATTTGCATGGAACGTACTTCAAGGAACGTACTTCAAGGAACTTTTTTTTTTTAAGACATAAGAGGAATACTCCAAACAAAGCAGTTTTGTATCAGTATATTTATGATCTATTCATACAACACACAGACCTTGGACATCCATTCAATGAAATCCTGAGGCGCAATGGTCATCAGCCAGCCCCCTGAATATTAGATTCCTGTTTGCTGTGATCTGCTTTCTAATGGCCTGGGAGAAAAATCAGAGATCTGGGATTTTATCATCAGGGCAGAGTGAGCAGTATAAAACAACCCACCTCTGCTGGCTGTCCAAAGGAGTTGCCTACAATCCCAGATGCCCCTCATTTGAGCCCATCCCCCCCCCAAGGTTTGAATGCCCTCACAATGTGTAGCTCACTCCCCTGGGGACTATATTCATCCTATGGTGAATCACTGAGCCCATCCCCCCCCCAAGGTTTGAATGCCCTCACAATGTGTAGCTCACTCCCCTGGGGACTATATTCATCCTATATTTATCCTATATTCATCCTATATTCATCCAGTGATTCAGTGAATCACTGCTCTAAGTATCAGCAAACTTGCCCAGAACTTGTTTCTCTTTCTTCTTTGGGACCTCCCCTAAGAACCACTAAGCAAATACATGAAGATGTCTTATACCAAGTCAGCCCATCTAAGCCACTACTTGACTTGTTTGACTGGATGCAGCTCTACAAGATTCCGATAGAGAAGGGTTTCCTTCTCCTGTTGTCTGACAGCTTTTAGCTGGATGTGCTGGGGATTGAACCTGGGACCCTCCGCCTGTGAAGGAGAGGTTCTAGTACTGAGCTATAGCCATCTGTTATTTCACAGAAAGCATTACACAGACAGAACTACCCCTGAATGAACATATGAAACTACCTTAAGTCAAGATAGATCCCGGTAGGTAGCCGTGTTGGTCTTAAGCATTAGAACAAAGTTTGAGTCCAGTGGCACCGTTAAGACCAAGGAAGTTTTATTCAGGGTATGAACTTTCATGTGCACACACACTTCCTGTGATATCTGAGGAAGTGTGTGTGCACACGAAAGCTCATACCTTGGATAAAACTTTGTTGGTCTTAAAGGTGCCCCTGGACTCAAACTTTGCCTTAAATCAAATCAAACCATCAGTCCATCTAGCATAATTCGACTGGAAGTGGCTTCCCAGGCACAGAAATGCCTTTCTCAGCACCTGTGACCATTTTAACTGGAGAAGTTGGGTGCTGAACCTGGAACCTTCTGCATGTCAAGTAGATGCTCTGCCACTGAGCCAGAGCCTTGATCCAGAAATCAGAACTGGAAGGTGGAAGTCATGCTCAGAGACACATTTTTCTAGATAACCAATTGGGATGGGGTAAAAAATCCTTTAAGGTAAAGGTTTCCCTTGCTCGAAAGCCAGTCGAATCCGACTCTAGGGTTGGGGTGACTAAATGCCAAGGGTGTGCCGCATGACGGAATGAGCTCCCGTCTCTAGTTCCAGCTCCTGCCAACCTAGCCGTTCGAAAGCAAGAAATTGCAAGTAGATAAATAGGTACCACTTCAGTGGGAAGGTAACAGCGTTCCGTGCACCTTGGTGTTTAGTCATGCCGGCCACATGACCACGGAAACATCTTCGGACAGCGCTGGCTCTTCGGCTTAGAAACGGCTTTGAAGTTGGATTTGACTGGCTTTCGAGCAAGGGAACCTTTACCTTTACTAAGAAATCCTTTAAAAAGTGGTTTTAAGACATAAAACCTGGTAGGAATCTACATCCCAAGGTCTGCAAATAATGCCCTGTAGCCCCCAAAGTGTAAGACAGCAGTGTGGGAAACCATATTCTGCCCATATTCAGAGGCACTTCTGTTTCAATGTGTACACAAAGAATAGTTCTAGGAACCAATGCAGGGTGTCAGTGACAGGAAACTCTGTGACATCACATTGAAGTGCCATCACAGCATGGTGTAGTTACTGGGCCTTAGGGTGTTAGAGTAGGATCTGGAGGACCTGGGTTCAAATCTCCATTCAACCATGACAGCATTTATTCAGATTCCAAGCCCAGTGCATTCCAGAAGCACAAACGGGGTAACAGTGCATATGAAAGGTATGCATAAAATACAGCATCATTAACAAATCATTATTTAAGCTACCAGCCTTGTGGCATGCCATGAGCTAACAGTGGGAATGGATAGTCTTGCCTTCCGAGCAGGTATTTGGAGCAACTGCAGCGTTCACTTCTGCCATCCCTGTAACTTCATGAGTCTCTATTTATTTATTTATTTTGCAGATTTGACGATTCCTATATGTGGTGACGACCTTCTCACTCCCCATCCGACAGCTTTGTCGGTTATAATTCTGTTGTGTCGTTTGCATTTTTTGGAAAAACAATCAAGCCTTGATGAGCTGATCCCTTTCTTTAGAGGGCCTGTCCTCTCCCTATCCTCCAGTTCCCCCTCCCCCCAGGATCTGAGGCTTGGGAAAGAATCGCTTTGGGCATTTTCAGACAACAGCATTCATGAGGAGGTTGCGTCTCCTCTTTCCCGCAAGCCGAGCAGAGGGCGCTGCAGAAGATCATGGCGCCTGGGGCAAGATGGGGTGTGAGTGTCTTTGGTGGTGGCATATCTTGTACTTGTAATGGTGTCTGTGTTGATTATTAGTGCAAGACCCCACTATGTCTGCCCTGGGTTGATCTTTATTTTATACGTCATTTATATCTGTGTGTATGTGTGCGTGCATGATTGAGAGAGAGAAAAGGAGAGAGAGTGTGTGTATATGCATTATTTCAAATGAATTTCCTCTACATCTACAATAAAGAGCAAGTTTAATGGAAATGCCTATGTCAAATGTTCCTTTTTTGCTTCCTTATGTTGAACACCTAAAATGGCACTTTCTGTCAGTACATAGCTAGGACCCAACATGATCCACAGAAGCGGTCCTCAAGCTTTCACATGAAGCTTCCTTATACTGAGTCAGACCATTGGTTTATCAAGGTCAGTCTTGTCTACTCTGATTGGAAGACACTGTCCAGGAACTCAAGCAGAGGTCTTCCATACCATCTGCTACTTGACCCTTTAACTGGAGTTGCAAGGGATTGAACCTGGGACCTTGGGCATGCAAATTAGGTGCTCTGCCACTGAAACACCTCCCCCAGATTTTCAGACCTAGGTATCCTTTTTAGGCCACCAGATTAGAGCACGCAGCTCCACTAAACTGCGATCATATAAGAAGTCATGTGACATCACAGTCACATGAGAGGAAGAAAAGGATTCACAGTTATGAGTGGGGAAGCTCTGCACTATAAGCATGTACAGAGCAGGAGGGCCTGATAGATGAACCGATACTTATCACTGGCACTGCTACCTAGTGTGAGCTGCGTGGCCCCTGCAGAACTACTAGGGCTTGGCTTAGCTTGCTCATGGCTACTAGAAGCCCTCCCAGATAGGGCCCACCAGGAACTTACCCTGTAGGTTCAATGGCCAGAGTGCCCCTGAATGTATCCACTACCTAAAGCCTTTCACATCATCAAGAGTAAAAATTTGACTCACCACTTTGAAGATCTGCTTCAGTAGCCAATGCAATGCACTTATCTGGTATCAACATGAGGAAAATGTAGGCAGTTGCGCTTGGAAAGGAAGAGAAGCGACAGAGACGACCTTATCCCAAAATGGTGTGAAACAGATTCTACTGGAAGATCCCATTGGGATGCCCACAACTTTTACCAGTTGATTAATTATATTTATGTCCTGCTTTCCCACCAAGGCTGGCTGTTAAAACAGGTTGGGGCCAGCAAAATTAGAGATGGACACGTACTGGCTACTGAACTAAAATTCGTGACGAATTGAGAACTGAAGTTTGTGACAAGACAGCCAGCATGAACATTCCATGAACTTTCCAGCAGTTCATGGAGGTCCATGGTGGTTCATGGTGGTTCATGAATGGATACATTTCCAGACTGTCTCAAACAAAATGTTTACGAAACTTCAAAGCAACAGTGCAGGGAAACAGTCTTGTCAATTTCAAACTAGTTTTGTCAGTTTCAGTCTAGTCAATTTCAAACTAGTTTTGTCAGTTTCAGTCTAGTCAATTTCAAACTAGTTTTGTCAGTTTCAGTCTAGTCAATTTCAAACAGAGCTTGCAAAAACTCCCCCCCCCCGCTTGGATTTATTGTGACTCTGAGCTTGCAATGCCAGTGGTACTGGGTTCTGCTGGGCATTCTGCACATTGTAACTGGTTGTGCTGGGCTTGTAAACTGGCACTGGGTTCTGCAAGGGCACTCTTTGATTGCACTGGTAATGTTGGGCACTCTGTACATTGCACTGGTTCTGCTGGGCTCACAAAAATCCCCTCCACCTTCAGTTTCTACTACAGAGATTCTCTGGTTTGAAGAAGAAGTAGTGTTGGTTTTATACCCCACTCTTCCCTACCCAAATGAGTCTCAGAGCGGCTTACAATTGCCTTACCTTCTTTTTCCCACAACAGACACCTTGTGAGGTAGGTGGGGCTGAGAGAGAGAACTATGACCGACTCAAGGTCACCCAGCTGTCTTCATGTGGAGGAGTGGGGAATCAAACCTGGTTCTCCAAATTAGAGTTTGCTGCTCTTAACCACTACACCATACTGGCTTGACCTTAGTCCTATTGGGTTTGCACTGCCACAGAGGCACTGGTTCTGCTGGGCTTGCAATCCCCCCTTCAGTTTCTACTGCAGAGATTCTCTGGCTTGACCTTAGTCCTGTTGGGTTTGCACTGCCACAGTGGCACTGGTTCTGCTGGGCACATTGCACTGGCTCTGCTGTGCTTGCAAAAATGCCCCATCATTCAGTTTCTACTGCAGAGATTCTCTGGGACTTTGGTTCTCTTCTGCTGGGTTTGTACTTCCCCCCTTTTTTGCTACCCCCCCTTTATTAGAAACAATGGAAGATGGGGTACTTTCTTTGGGGGGCCCTAACTCGGACCCTGTAAATCCAGTCATCACCAAACTTGGAGAGCAGGTAGAGGAGAGTCAGCTGGAGACCCCTGTGAGTTTGGTGTCTCTAGCACTCTTGGGGGAATTTCACCATGTCATGAACCTCACAAACCAAACCGGTTTGTTTGGTGGCTAAAAGTCTGTGGCGGTTCATGGTTAGCGAACTGGGAATGCCACACACCACAAACCAAACCACATTTTCCCACTTTGTGCCCATCCCTAATCAAATCCCTCACAAATGTATATGTTAAGGATATGTAAATGTGTGCAACTGGCTCCTTGAAGTTAATTCCATAATCCATGTTATAAGAACTAGTATGGTATAATGGTTAGGGTGTTGGCCTAGTCTCTGGGAGACCTAGATTTGAATCTCCACATACTATGAAATTTATTGGGTGAGCCTGGGCCAGTCATTCTCTCTCAGCCTAGCCCATTGCACGGGGTCGCTATGCTGGTAAAATGGAGGAGGGGGAGAACAACGTACACTGCACTGAGCTTTTTGAAGGAAGGGTGGGATAAGAATGTACTAAACACATACCTCACAAAGTTGTTGTAAATGCAAAAAGAGGGAGAAAAATACATCGAAATCTGTATGAGCCTAAGTTGGTGGCCTGTATCTTCCCACCCCTCTCAGCAAAGTGTGAGGTTTTCCTCCAGCCTAAGGAACCTTCCTCCAGTTTAAATGGCTCTTTCTCTTGTGTCCAGAAACACACTTCCCCACCGTATTTGGAAGCTGATTCGAAAGTCGGATTTTCTCCCATTTTTTATTTTAGCTTAGAGGCTGAGCATTCTGCCTCTGCTAATACTGTGGGTGCGGTTATGCAGGATTCTATAATAAAAATAATCCTTGATTTTCTACACAGATTTGGGTCAAATCCTCAGACTTAAACCTTTTGGAAGCAAGTGCTACATTTACAGTGCAATCCTCAGCACCCTTCTAAATCCAATGGATTTAGTTAATTTCTGATATGTTTGGTGATTATATCTCTCCAGATCCTGTGGTTTGTAGGTGGCGTGCCATGTAAAAAAAAAAAACTGATATGATTTGGGAATTATTGGTAGGAAGCTTTTAGCCACCAAACTATGGGTTGGGTCCAGACAGTTTTCTCACTCAATTTGTCCAGTTCCCTTCTTTATTATAGTCTCTGTACCACATGGGTTTTGCCCATACAGGTGTCATAGCTCCCAGCATAGCCTTGAAAGGGGATGCCTCCAGTGCAGGTTAAAACAAAGGGATCCAACCCTATGTGTTGCTGCTTGTTAGAAAATGGAAAGTGTCCCATCTACATCTGACAGGAATACAAGAAGCCCTTTCATAGAAGCTAACTTTTTTTACATAGGAGTTTGAGAGGAACAGCCCTGACCTGGATAGCCCAGGCTAGCCTAATCTCAGAAGCTAAGCAGGGTTGGCCTTGGCCAGTATTTGGATGGGAGACAACTAAGGAATACCAAGGTCACAATATGGAGGCAGGCAATTCTAAATCACCTCTGAATCCAGTAGTACCTTAAAGGTAAAGGTAAAGGTTCCCTTGCTCGAAAGCCAGTTGAGTCCGACTTAGGGTTGCAGTGCTCATCTCCGTTTCAAAGCCGAAGAGCCAGCACTGTCCGAAGATGTTTCCGTGGTCATGTGGCCGGCATGACTAAACACCAAGGTGCACAGAACGCTGTTACCTTCCCACCGAAGCGGTACCTATTTATCTACTTGCAATTTTCTTGCTTTCGAACTGCTAGGTTGGCAGTGTATCTTCCCACCCCTCTCAGCAAAGTGTGAGGTCTTCCTCCAGCCTAAGGAACCTTCCTCCAGTTTAAATGGCTTTTTCTCTTGTGACCAGAAACACACTTCCCCACCATATTTGGAAGCTGATTCGAAAGTCTGATTTTCTCCCATTTTTTAGTTTGGCTTAGAGGCTGAGCATTCTGCCTCTGCTAATACTGTGGGTGCGGTCATGCAGGATTCTATAATAAAAATAACCTTGCTTTGATTTTCTACACAGATTTGGGTCAAATCCTCAGACTTAAACCTTTTGGAAGCAAGTGCTACATTTACAGTGCAATCCTCAGCACCCTTCTAAATCCAATGGATTTAGTTAATTTCTGATATGTTTGGTAGTTATATCTCTCACGATCCTGTGGTTTGTAGGTGGCGTGCCATGAAAAAACATTGCTGATATGATTTGGGAATTATTGGTAGGAAGCTTTTGGCCACCAAACTATGGGTTGGGTCCAGACAGTTTTCTCACTCAATTTGTCCAGTTCCCTTCTTTATTATAGTCTCTGTACCACATGGGTTTTGCCCATACAGGTGTCATAGCTCCCAGCATAGCCTTGAAAGGGGATGCCTCCAGTGCAGGTTAAAACAAAGGGATCCAACCCTATGTGTTGCTGCTTGTTAGAAAATGGAAAGTGTCCCATCTACATCTGACAGGAATACAAGAAGCCCTTTCATAGAAGCTAACTTTTTTTGCATAGGAGTTTGAGAGGAACAGCCCTGACCTGGATAGCCCAGGCTAGCCTAATCTCAGAAGCTAAGCAGGGTTGGCCTTGGCCAGTATTTGGATGGGAGACAACTAAGGAATACCAAGGTCACAATATGGAGGCAGGCAATTCTAAATCACCTCTGAATCCAGTAGTACCTTAAAGGTAAAGGTAAAGGTTCCCTTGCTCGAAAGCCAGTTGAGTCCGACTTAGGGTTGCAGTGCTCATCTCCGTTTCAAAGCCGAAGAGCCAGCACTGTCCGAAGATGTTTCCGTGGTCATGTGGCCGGCATGACTAAACACCAAGGTGCACAGAACGCTGTTACCTTCCCACCGAAGCGGTACCTATTTATCTACTTGCAATTTTCTTGCTTTCGAACTGCTAGGTTGGCAGGAGCTGGAACTAGAGACGGGAGCTCACTCCGTCATGCGGCACACTCGGGTCTCGAGCTGCTGAAGTATTGACCTTCCACCAACAAAATATGTGGTAGGGTATGAGCTTTCATGAGCCACTGCTCGCTTCTTCAGATACACATCTCGATCCACCTCTGAATGTCTCTTGCCTTGAAAACACCATGAGGGGTCACCATAAATCACATGAACATGAAGCTGCCTTATACTGAATTAGACCTTTGGTCCATGAAAGTCAGTATTGTCTACTCAGACTGGCAGCCACTCTCCAGGGTCTTAGGCTGAGGTCTTTCACATCACCTCCTACCTGATCCTTTTAATTGGAGATGCTGAGGATTGAACCTGGGACCCTCTGCATGCCAAGCAGATGCTCTACCATTGAGCCACAATGGCAAATATATCTATACATAGATGGAGAGAGAGAGGATGAAGCATCCAATGTGAAAAACAGTCCCTTTTCACAATGTATTGGAATGACACCTTTTGTGATGGGACCTGCCCCTATGTATTTTTGGTTTTTTGTGATTTTTTTTTGGTAATTTGTACCAATAATAACAAGTTTTAAAACCTGCTTCTCTATCCTCTCTCCCCTTTCCACAAAGTTGCCATGATATTTGATAAGCCTTTCTAAAACATTTTAGGTGGGGAAAACAGAGCAAGAAACGCATCTTAATTCCTTCCCCTCTCCTGTGCTTCTATCCACCTCCCTGCTTCATCCTGTAGCAACATGCACATTTACTGGACCAGATTATGTAAGGCATTTTCAATGAGTCGGATCCAGGTTCTGCAGACCCAACTTGATTTCTCTGCAGCCTCACAGCAGCTGTGGAGAATGCCATTTTTAAAACCTGTGGAGGGTCCAATTCAGCTTGGCACCACAGTTTGTGGTGAGGAGGGGCTCCTGCCTTCCCCCTGTGCCATTTTCCCAAGCCAAAACCACTCCAGAGTTATTACATAAGGTCTTCCTTCATTGCATTGCTCCTCCCTTGGGAGCGGGCTACCCACAATGGTTTGGCTTCCATGGAAGACTTCTCCAGACTGTAGTGGGGACATTTTTGCCTCTTCCCCTCTGCTCCCGACTGCCAGCTCCCACCCCAAGCTGTTCATTTTGAGGTGTATTTTAGGCCACAGAGGGAGGGAGACTTGAAGCAGGGGAGTCTCCCTCTACAGATGGGATCCAACCCACCAACATCCATCACAAGATATAAAGCGTCCTTATGTCTTGTTTGACCATAAAAAAAAAAATGTTTGGAAAGGGTTAGTTAGCCGGAGAATTATGGGATGAACGTTCTAACATCCACAGTTTGCTTCTTTTACCTTCGTTTCCCAGGAACTGCAGCCTTTTTATATTATTTGGTTGGAGGCTGTCTGCTTGTGGCCTGAATAATTCCTGACAAAATAACCCATCAGTGGGAGTACCTGTGGTTTGGGAAGGAAGAATTAATGGTCCCAGGCAGGGGTCATTTCCTGCAGGAGTGCACAGGAGCAGAGCTCCGGCAGTAAAGAGCCCAGGGGGCGGGGACATGCAACAAGCCCCACCCCCTGCTCCCAGCAGCCCTCAGTCAGAGCAAGAAGCAGCCAGGTAAGTTGCAGAGCCCCCCAGCCCAAAACAGTCCAGTGGCACCTTTAAGGCCAAGTTTTATTCATGTACAAGCTCTCCCTCCTCTGTGAGGACAGATCTGCACGTCCCCCTCCCCCACCAATAGCTAGCAATCCAAAACAGTCCAGTGGAGCCTGAGCGGTGGGTGTTGCCTTCTAACCCACTTCCGATGATGTCAGGGTGTGTGGCATATGCAAATGAGTTGTGCTAATGAGTTATGCTAATGAGCTCCTGCACCTCTTTTTCTACGAAATGACCCCTGGTCCCAGGTATAACACAGACGGTTGGTCTGTCTTGCCCACTCAAACTGGCAGCGGCACTCCAAGGCCTCAGGCAGAGAAAGGTCTTTCCCGGTACCAGGCAGAAAGTGCTATCAAGTCACAGCTGACTTATGGAAATCCCGTAGTGTTCTCAAGGTGGGAGACCAACAGAGGCGGTTTGCCATTGCCTGCCTCTGCATAGCAACCCTGGACTTCCTTGGTGGTCTCCCACCCAAGTACTAAACAGGGCTGACCCGGCTCAGCTTCTGATGAGATCAGGTTAGCCTGGCTGTCCAGGTCAGGGCACCTACTAGCTGAAACTCTTTAACTGAAGCTGCCTGGGATTGCATGCAAAATTTGGCTTCTACCATGGAGTCACGGCCCTCCTTCCAGGAGAAATAAAACGGTGCTGCTAGTCCACATCAGGTGATACCTGCTTCCATGCATTGGGGGTTTTATTTAAACTAACAGGTACTTGCATTTTTTGTTCTTTTCTGGTGGAAAGACCCCTCAGAAAGTTTTCTTCTTGCATCTAATATCCTGGAGTGCCATCTTCTGGGCGGATGTGGCTATTTCACGGCAAAGCAGCCCTTGTGTGCCTTATGTTAACTGCCACCTGAAAGTCATTTTGGAGCCAGTTTGGTGTAGGGGTTAAGAGTGCAGACTCTAATCTGTGAGAACTGGGTTTGATTCCCCACTCCTCCACATGCAGCTGCTGGACTGGTGTGACCTTGGGTCAGTTACAAGTTCTTTCACAGCTGTTCTCTCAAGGGCAGTTCTCTCAAGAGCTCTCTCAGCTTCACTTACCTCACAAGGTGTCAGTTGTGGGGAGGGGAAGGGAAAGGAGATTGTAAGCCACTCTGAGACTCGGAGTGAAGGGCAGGGTATAAACTCAATCTCTTCTCTCCTCTTCTCTACCAGTCATGCTATTCTGATTCTCAGTTGGCAGCCCCAAGCCATGTGGGGGTGGGTGGGTGAAATCACAAAAAGGGGCCATTGGCAGTCTTTTTCATTTTGTAAATTGTCTGGCAGGTGCATGGCAACACGGACACATTGTGGTCAAAGAGTAACTTCCTTCCTTTAGATCTGAACAATAATTCTCTGTTTATTTATTTATTTATTTATATTTATTTCACTTTTACCCCGCCCTCCCCGCCAGGCAGGCTCAGGACGGCTTCCAAAAACTGACAAGCAGTATACATACACAATAAAATATAAATACAAGGCATCAGTTAAAACACAACCAATCAATATAAAACATTCATTAGATGGCGATAAAACTAAAGTGCAGTTTAAGGACACATTCAGCGGTGCCCCCACGTTAGGTCGTATTGGATCGGAGTTCACACAGGGCGCTGCTGGTAAGACATCTCTCCTATCGGAACGCCTGCCTGAAAAGTTCTGTTTTCACGCCCCTGCGGAACTGTGACAAGTCCCGCAGGGCTCTAATCTTGACAGGAAGCTCGTTCCAGTAGGACGGAGCTACAAACGAAAAAGCCCTCGTCCTGGTTACCATCAATCTGACTTCCTTTGGGCCAGGGAGGGCCAGGCGGTTTTGGGATCCTGATCGCAGTGCTCTCTGGGGAACTTACGGGGAAAGGCGGTCCCTCAGGTAGGCCGGTCCCTGACCATAAAGGGCTTTAAAGGTCAAAACCAACACCTTGAAGCCATTCTGTCTCTAGAAGCCAAAAATGAGAGATCATGGGAGGAAGTGGAATACCAAAAACAACATTTGTGACAGAAATAATGAAGTGTCAATAACAATAAGTTGCAAAAATGTTTACTGTAGTAATTCTGTAGAAAATTTTCTTCTATAATCGCTCACACGCAACGAATACTGCACACTGAAAACAATTCGTTTTACAATATTTGCTTTATCTGAGCGTGTAGCAATCCCAACTCCTATCAATTACTACTTATCAGCTCTTGAAGGAAACATTCCATGTTGACTCTCGAATAACAGAACCCAAGGTCTTCACAATATAATACATTTTTGCAAATTATCTTTATTGACTCTTCGTTATTTTTGTCATGGATGTTGTTTTTGGTTTCCCATTCTAACTGTCTCTGGCAGTGGGGCAAAAGGAAAACAGATGCCCTTCAGGTCTTGCTATGAACCCCGTCTTTGGGGGATACAGGTTGAGAGGACTGAAACTAAATGATGAAGAATTTGTCAAGAAAGAGTCTTGGATGTGATGAGATGACTAGAAATAATAGGGGCACTCTCTGGATAATTATAGCTTGGAGGACATTGTGGCATCGCCTCCTTGTTATACTACAGTTTAAATTTCAAACCTAAACCCAAATATATATCAAGAATTCATTCTATGCCTGTCAGCCCATGTTGCAGTTTTGAGTAGTAGAGCTTCATGTTATGTTGTGGTGTTGTTCCGAAACTGACTGGTGTGATGGTTCAAGAGTCAGAGACTGAATTTCATTTCCCCACTCTGCCATGGAAGTTCACTGGGTATGGATGCCGGCCTCCAGGTGTAGGGTTGCCTAGTCCCCTCGTTGCTCTGGTGGGGGGGGATTTGGGGGCATTCTGAAGGTGGGTGGAATGCCCCCAAGCCCCACCTCCAAGAGTGACCACCTGACTGGCCACCCCTCTCTTTCTCCTCCCGCTCGATTTAAAGGGCATCAGCTGATCGGCGTGGACCACATGGCCCGCTGACCAGCTGGAGGGTCCTTTAAATCTAGCAGGAGTGATCGCTCTTGGGGGGTGGGCTCTCCAGGGTTTGCTACCACTTTCACCAGGTATCTTTTAAACCCGGGAGACAAGTGCTACAAGATGGGTTGAGTACGGGTGGGGAACGCCGGACAGATGTGCCTGTGTGAACGGCCGCTTTAATCCGCTTGTGAAATGTTCCTCACATGCGCCTATATCAGGGCAAACTGCCAGTCTGAACTTGGCCATTGTGTTATCAAGATGCTGGTTTTGCCTTGAAAGCCCTCAACCCTCTGGATCCAGAATACATCAAAGACTGCCTTTCCACATTAGCCTACCTAGAAGTAAAGATCTTCCTCAGAGGCTTGCTACACATGTGCCTTGATGGTCAAGTATGACAGGACTTTTCTTCCCTGGGACTGAAACTTCTTTCCAACAGAAGCTCACTTAGCTCCTTCATGGATGAACCTCAAATGTGTTATGTACACGGACTGCCACCAGGGGTCCACAGCTACAGTCAGGAGCATAGCTCCTCTAAACAATAGGAACCTAGGTTCCTAGTTCACCCAGCATTCACCAATAGCTAGTTTGGCAGGAAATTCAAACCCTCCAACGGGAGTGTGGGTGTGTATATAGTTGGCCTTGCAGGGCCATTTTTCAGTTCCCGTGTTAAGTACAATAAACGTGTGCAAACGCATGTCATTGTCTGAGTCCTCCATGCGGCGAACCCAGTACTTTTCAAAGTGGAAAGTAAGGACAATACATTTGGTATGTGTTCTGTGCTAATGACCCGGATTGCCCAGGCTAGCTCTGATCTCACCGGTTCTCAGAAGCTAAGAAGCTTTGGCCGTAGATAGTACTTGGATGGGAGACCACCAATGAAGTTCAGAGTTCTTATACAGAGGCAGGCTGTGGCAAACCACCTCCAAATGTCTCTTTCCTTGAAAACCCTACCAGTTCACTATCAATTGGATGCAATTTGATGGCAGGGAAAAAAAGTGCTTTTTCTGGGTTCTCATCCTCTGATCTTTTTTTGTTAATATGCTGCGTGCACAATTCCTCTTTTGGATTTGTCTTGATCACCGTTTCTTTCTTTGTTGTCCTGCTTATTTTAATTTCCTAAATAATTTTTATCGTGTTATTTTGTAGTTCAGCGGATGCTTTTCAATGATTGCAGACCCCCTTGGGGGCTCTGATGAGACAGAGGACCTAGAGACATTTTAATAAAAAAAATACATACAGGTAAATAAAAGATCTGCAGTCCCAAAGTGTATACTGGAATCACCATGTCCTTTTTTCTTCTATTTTTCAGTTGCAAGGGTGACTGGGTCCATTTTGCCTGATGCCCAAAAGGGAATTAATCACTGATGTCTAAAAAGGTATTCCGGTCTTGGCTGGCTTGACATTTCCTGGGGAAAGGCAAGCTTTTAGGAGAGGGGCAGAACCCCACTCCCACTGATTACGTAAGATTTCCAGAGCATTGACCATGAATTGGAAAGAGGGGAGAAGGGGAGGGAGAGGAGTATAAAGATCCCCACACCCAGAGTGTGCCACAGAGAGAGAGAGAGAGAGCACATGCACAGAGGGACTCATCCAGTCCACCACTTTCCTGCTTCCAGTTTGCAAAAGGCTCAGGGTAAAAACTGGGTATTGGGAGATGTTGATTATGGGTTGTTTCTTGAAAGCTCTGTCTGGTGGTCATTTTCCTACAGAGTTCCATTAGCGGCAGGATATGGGGGGGGGTTAGAGCTGCCAGTCCATGTTGGGAGATGTGGAGCCTGGGGAGGTCGGGGACCTCAGTGGGGTACAAGGCCACAGAGTCCACCCTCCAAAGCATCCATTTTCTTCAGGGGAACTGATGTCTGGAGATGAGCTGTAATTCCCCAGGTCCCACCTGGAGGCTGGATGCAACTTGAATCTCTCATAGTCTGGGGTTATGAGGGGATGGCAAAAAGTCCCTCGTTGCTAGCTTTTGTTGGGGATTCATCCCTTAATGCCATGAAGATTCAAAGGTGCTGATCTGTGCAACTTGGTGATCAGAGAAGTAAGTAAATAGGAGAAAGATTGTGCATTTATGTAACCAGAGAAAGAAAATAGGAAGATATTTCTGTGTGCAATCTACGAGAAGAAGGTGCTCAAAAACACTGCTGCAAAGGAACTGCTTAGAAGCAAATAATTGAAATTTGGCAAAATATTTCAACTTTGTCATTGCTTTTGGAATTTGCGTTACCATCCAGATGCAGTTAGACGCAGTGGGAAAGTTAAGAATTATTAATCCCATTTAATGGGACTTTAGTCTGCTTAGCTTTGATGGGACTCTCTTCTTTCTATTACAAATTCAAATTTGCATTTAGGGTTTTCCACTTGGCATTCTGGGTCCTTTGGAGGCTTCTCAGAGTTTGTTTTAATGGTGGCCAAGATTCCTGCACAGGAAGTGTACTAATGCTGTTCTTTTTTACAATATGCAGAGGGAGGGCAATGTTTTTTGTGTATGGATGTGTATGTGCGTGCGTGGGTTTGAGGGCCAACCCTTTGTACATGGTGGGAACGGTAAGATTTAATGGTGCCCAGTGTCAATTAAGTGTTCTCTTTAGAATGTGACTCCAAACTTTCTGCAACTTGGAGGTGACCAATAATATTGCAGAAGCTCCTTTACATCAATGTGGATGACTTTTCTGAAAATGAAATAATTGAAACCTACTGTGGTATACCATTGGCATAGCTCCATTGTCCAATAGGAAATACCATTGCAATTATCATTGAGGAATTTCAGACAGGCGATATATTCCGGAAGAGGAACGGTTCCCAAACGGTTTCTGGTCTGTCATTTCAGACAGAACCCATTTGAGAACCGGTTCCCTTCTGGAATATATTTGCCATTTCATACACAAACGCTTCTGTCCCGTTTAGGAATCGGGACTGAAGCGTTTTACCTATCAACCGCTTCCAAGTAGTCTTCAGTTCCCTCTCCCGGTTCCGATACGCTTTTTCCCCCGCCGTTTTCCGCCTGCGCAGGCGATCTCCGGCTTTTTTTTTTGAACGTTCGCTTTATAGAGTTATAGTGTTATAGCGCTATAACGGAGTAGCATTATATCAATCCCATTGGAATGCATGGAGTGTTTTGTTATACTGCTATAGCGCTATAGCGCTCTAAAGAGAACGTTAAAAAAAAAGCCAGAATTCGCCCGCAAGGGCGAAAAACGGCGGGGGGAAAGCGGGAAAAAGCGGTGCAGTCTGAAATGGCAAACCGCTTCAGATCCAGCTCTTTACCGGAAGGGGAAAGCTCTGTGTGAAATGACAGCCCTGTACCGGTTCACTTTAAAATGGATCATTACTGGCTTGAAACCAGGTGAAACTGGGTATTGTGAAATTCCTCATTGTTTGGAAGAATTGCAATGGTAAGAATTAATGTCCTGTCATGTATCTTATATCTCTTTCAAACAATACCTATTTTAAGGAATCAAATGTTTTTTTTAAAGAACTTGAGAAATTATTAAAAGACTATATGGCAACAGAAAAAACCCTAGGATAAAATTAAAATATTTACAAGAAAATAAAGAAAGAGGAGGCTTGGCTTTTCAGACTGGCCCCTTTATTATAGAGCAGCAGCTATGATGTGGTTAAGAAACTGGGTTAATTTAGAAGATGTAAGAATGTTAAAACTTGCAGGGCACGATCTATCGATGGGTTGGCATGCATACCTGTGATATAGCAAGGCCTCAATACATAGTTATTTTAAACAGCATTCCATAAGAGGTGCACTATATAAAATATGGGAAAAAATAAAGTGAAAATATTATATAAAATTGCCACGATGGATTTCACCTACTGAAGCGTTTGTAAAACCCTCTCTACATTAAATACAAAAATTTGAAATATCAAGACTTAGATACAAGTGGAAATATGAGAGCAGAAGATATTATAAATAATGAAGACATAAATATGACTTGGTGGGGAAAAGACAGTTGTTATCAAGATGGTCAATCGACAAAAAACCTGGGTTTTATGAAAATCAGACTTAATTAGATAAAATATTTCAACTTTGTCATTGCTTTTGGAATTTGGGTTACAATCCAAATGCAGTTAGACGCAGTGGAAAAGTTAAGAATTATTAATCCCATTTAACGGGACTTTGGTGTGCTTAGCTTTGATGGGACTCTCTTCTTTCTATTACAAATTCAAATTTACATTTAGGGTTTTCCACTTGGCATTCTAGGTCCCTTGGAGGCTTCTCAGAGTTTGTTTTAATGGTGGTCAAGATTCCTGCACAGGAAGTGTACTAATGCTGTTCTTTTTTACAATATGCAGACAGAGGGCAATGGTTTTTGTGTATGTGTGTGTATGTGTGTGTGCGTGCATGGGTGGGTTTGAGGGCCAACCCTTTGTACACGATGGGAATGGTAAGATTTAATGGTGTGTTCTTGTCCATGGGGTCGCGAAGAGTCGGACTCGACTGTGCGACTGAACAACAAAAGTGTCAATTAAGTGTTCTCCTTAGAACGTGACTCCAAATGTTCTGCAACTTGGAGGTGACCAATAATATTGCAGAAGCTCCTTTACATCAATGTGGATGAATTTTCTGAAAATGAAATAATTGAAACCTACTGTGGTATACCATTGCATAGCTCCATTGTTCAATAGGAAATACCATTACATGTTAACTTCCCAATAGCGTCAAATACCAGCTTTCAGGTACAAAAGGCAAATCCTGAATATGCTGTGGATAATATTCAGCCATGGAGATAATGGCATAAATATTGAAAACTAATATAGAGAGTTCTGGGAAGAATTTTTAGTGGGATGGGATTTCCTTTCAGAGACAATGGATTTGATCCAACCAGCTTTTCCACAGAAGAAAAGGGAGAAGGACACTCTTTGAATATCAAAAAGTCTGTTCTGGGGTTCCATGGACAGAAGCCATGTGTGAAAGAGGCTGCTGTGGGAATTAGGTGAGAGAGAGTAAAAAAAGTTGGCTGGATCTGACCCAGGATTCACCATCCCGCAACAAAACTGTACCTTCCTTACACTGCACAGATCTTTATGCAATCGGGAGCGTAATGCTGTACATGGGCAGAAGAACCACCTTTCTGTTTAGTATCACGTGACATTTTCCAAGATAGGAACCTTTTACTAAAGATTATCTGGATCAAATTTAGCTTTTTTTTGTCTTGGAGAGAAAGGAGGTGTCTAAAGACGAATGAAGCCAATGGGCACTTTGGTCTGTGTGTGAATGTCTCAGATGATGTCTTGTTGTGTAATAAGTAGAAAGCACACGGGCCTTTGAGGGGGAGTCTGCTCCAATGTGAAAGAGGCCACTTTTTAAACACGATGCTACAAAATGAAGACCCATGTAGACTTTGGGGGGGAAGATGTATCAACAGGAGCTGGCAGGAATGTTCATACTTTGCTCAAGAGACTTTCCCTTTAAATTTCTAATTCTTTTATCTCCCACCCCACGTACATGACGTTAAAGCTCCATTTTCACACTGTTCCCTTGCAAAAAAAAAAACAACAACCCACGAACAAACAAAAAACGGAGGAGGCAACCAAAAATGCTCTTGCATACTTGGGACATTCTTGAAACCCTAAAATTTTGCATAACGCAATTTTCAGCCTTTTGTGGAACCGTAGGATGACCTGGAAATCTTGGGAGGCATTCAGAACTTTCTGCAAATCTCCTTGGATCCCAGTGAGGTCCTTTTTATTGCCTTCCTGGTTTCCTGTGTCTCATTCTTTCTTTCTTCTCTCCTGGTTCAGATGATCGTTCCACGTGGACGCTGGCTTTATCTCTTCACCCTCACTTGCTGCCTGGCTGTGGTTCTCAATTCTATTGGGAGTGAGGCACAGGTGGAGCCCAGATTCCCTGGCGAAGATGCACCACTGGAGGAACTGTTGAGGTTTTACACTGAGTACCAGCAGTATCTCAACTCCATCAACCGGCCCAGGTAAGCAGACTGTGAACACATATGAACACTCATGAAGCTCTCCTTAGACTGAATCAGACCATCGGTCCATCCTTGTCAGTACTTTCTACTCAGATTGGGAGCAGCTCTCCGGGGTCTCAGGTTAGAGATGGGAGCTCACTCCATCATGCGGCACCCGGGTCTCGAACTGCTGAACTACTGACCTTGCACAGCCTGCAGTTCAGCGTCTTAACCACTTGAGCCACCGCAGCCTTACATCGTCCTTTATCTGAAATAGTCCAGTGCAAAGAAGCACGCATCCATAAAAGCCAATGCCAGCAAAATTTAACTGGGCTAATGTTCAGTTTATCTCCTGGGGATGGGAATTCCATAAAACTAAAGGATGTGCTGAAAGCACCATTGCTGCACATATGGGATGCTTACCCAAGGTCGTTTCTGCCCTGTGATCCGCAAGATGTATCCTAATTTTAATTTCTGCACCCCCTCCCCCCCCAAAGCTAACATTTAAAAGAACCGAAGGAGCCAAAATGCAATCTTGTGTGGCCTCATTTGGAAGACTGTGTACAGTTCTGGCCACCATATCTCGAAAAGGTCATCTCAGAGCTGGAAAAAGTACAGAAGAGGGCGAACAAGATGGTTAAGGGGTTGGAGCATCTTCCCAGTGAGGAAAGGCTGAAGAGTCTGGGAGTTTGCCATTTAGAAAAGAGATAGCTTGTCAAGTCCTGGATGCAATCAATCTCATGAACACCCTTGTAGCAGCAAGATTTGTTTATTAAGAGATAGGAAAGGTCCAAGCACAGGCAGCTTTTGTGTCGGAACTGGGTTCCAGGTGCCAGTCCCCCCAAGATAATGAGACCAGGAAAAAAACCCATATGCCAAATGACCAATCACTTCACTCATTCAGGCCGCCACATGTTTGCCTCTGCTCCTGCAACTGGTGTGTACGCCCGCCACATGTTTGCCTCTGCTCCTGCAACTGCTCCTAACCACTTGCCAGCTAGTGGTTACATTATCTATAAGTTCCGCCAACTACAAGGTCACAACAAATGGTGAGATCATGCTCACCCCAAGATGTTTACAGCACACTTGGGAGGCCCCTGCATGAGAACTGTGACGAGGTAGCACTAACCAAGCAAAGCAGAGAGCCATACACAGTCACTCCCCTCCCAGTTCCCAGCAAAGAAGATAAACAGGAATGGAAAGGAACAAGGTTACAGAGGTAATGTAGGAACACATGTGAATCCATATGCAAATACATGGCAAGTGAGGCCCGAGCTTGACACAGCTAAGAACATGGTAGAGGTGTATGACATTATGCATGGGGTGAAGATTGTTGACAAAGAGAATTTTTTCTCCCCCTCCCAAAATACTAGAACTTGAGGGCATCCAGTGAAGCTGATGGGCAGTACACTCAGGACAGACAAAAGGAAACACTACTCTACACAGAGTGTGATTAAAATGTGGAATTTACTGTCGGAGGATGTAGTGATGGCCACAGGAATAAACAGCTTTAAAAGGGGATTAGATAGATTCATGAAGGATAGGTCTATCAGGGCTACTAGCCATGATAACTGTGGGGAACCTCCACACTCAGAGGCACTAAACGTCTGAATCCCAGAGCCAGGAGGCAACATCAGGGGAAGGTCTCAGCCTCTATGCCTTGTTGCTGGACCTCCAGAAGAACTGGTTGGCCATTGTTTGAGACAGGATCAGGGG
>NW_015160360.1:38551-59076 GCF_001447785.1 Gekko japonicus
TTATTCAGGTACAAACTCTTCCTCCTCGGCGAGGACAGATCTGCCCGTTCCCCCCCCCCCAATAGCTAGCAATCCAAAACAGTCCAGTGGAGCCTGAGCAGCGGATGTTACCTTCTAACACACTTCCGGTGATGTCAGGGGGTGTGGCATATGCAAATAAGTTATGCTAATGAGCTCCTGCACCTTTTTTTTTTATGAAATGACCCCTGGACAGGATGCTAGACTAGATGGACTATTGGTCTGCTGCAGCAGGGCTCTTCTTATGTTCTTAGCACTGTTCAAATGGCAGTAGTATCCTGCACTGCCACCATTTCAGGCAGGTGTATCTGTGCAATGTTGACTGTCATAAGTCACCACCAGAGAGAAGGTGCTTGCCAAAGAAATTGACTAAAGGTGGCTCAAGCAAGCGAGCCAAGGCATGTGGCACTGGGAAAAGCAAAAGATCACCCCCAAAGGGCCACTTTTCCCATCCTGTTTGTATCCATGGCTGGCACAGATACCTTCACAGAGAAACTCTTGGGGCTTTGCTTCTAACATTAGCCATGAGAATTGATGGGACTCAGCTGAAACCCATGTAAATATGACTTCGGTCTTGGTCTTCTGTGGCAGGGTTTTTCAACCTTTCCAGACCCAGGACCCATTTTTAACTTCAGGTGACTGGATGGGGCCCACTGAGCAGCAAACACATGGCAGGAAGTTACATGACATTCAGAGTCATGTGACAGGAAGGAGAGGCATATCAGTCTCTGAGCCCGCCTGTGCTACTGCTAGAAACACACTCAGGCTTCCCAAGTACTTACCGTGATTCGGTGGGGGACACAGATGTCTTCGCAGGATCATTCCTGTGGGGACAACAGATGCGCCGCACCATGCCGTCGCCAGGAAGTGATGCTGGGTGCTGCTCTGCCAATGGGGCTCGAAACTCTGGCACCATCGAATTTTCAGCCTCATTACCAGAGCGTCGCCCAGCGTCACTTCCTGGCGACGGCATGCTGTGTTACAGGGAAGAATGGTCCGGCCAGGGAGGATGTTTTCCCCGCTGGATCATGGTAAGTACTTGGGAACCATAAACACCCTGCCTTATACTGAGTCAGACCTTTGGTCTAGCAAGGGCAGTGTTGTTACTCGGACTGGCAGTGGCTCTCCAGGGTTTCAGGCAGAGGTCTTTCAGATTACCTACTGTCTGGACCTTTTTAACTGGAAATACCGGGGGTTGGACTTGGGGCCTTCTGCATGCAAAGCAGAGGCTCTTCCACTAAGCCACAGTCCCTCACCAAACAAAACAGTAAATCTTCTGTACCACTGAGTGGCCTTTCTGCCATCTTGCTGCTCCTCTCAGTGCGCATAGAAAGAGATGCAGGAGGTATTCTTGCTGCTCCTCTCAGTGCGCATAGAAGAGATGCAGGAGATATGGTGCCATTGTTCTCTGCACATACACATTAAGAAGAAGAAGATAAGAGATTGGATTCATACCCCACCCTTCGCTATGCAAAGAGTCTCAGAGCGGCTTACAATCACCTTCCCTTCCCCTTGCCACAACAGACACCCTGGGAGGTAGGTGGGGCTGAGAGAGCTCTCCCAAGAATTGTCCTTGAGGGAACAGCTGTGAGAGAACTTATGTCTGACCCAAGGTCACACCAGCAGCTATACGTGGAGAAGTACAGAATCAAAACTGGTCCTCCCAGATTAGACTCTGTGCTCCTAACCACTACACCAGACTGGCTCTCAACTGCAGGTCCTTCCAATAAGCAATGAAATAAAGGGGGCAGCTTCTTAGGAACTCACAACCGAACACGTAGGCTTCTGACCGACAGAATGACTGCTATTCTGTGGTAATAATGGCCATTGAAAGTCTCTTTGAATTCTTGTTGGTGAGTTTCTCTAATCATGTGCCAAACCCCCATTATACCAGTGAAGAAGGAAATATTATAGAGGTGTTTTCCTTCTTGGAAGGAAAACACCTCTATAATATTTCCTTCTTCCTTATCTCATTGTAAGTGACCTCATCTCATTGTAAGTGACCTCATCTCATTGTAAGTGACCTCATCTCATTGTAAGTGACCTCATCTCATTGTAAGTGACCTCATCTCATTGTAAGTGACCTCATCTCATTGTAAGTGACCTCATCTCATTGTAAGTGACCTCATCTCATTGTAAGTGACCTCATCTCATTGTAAGTGACCTCATCTCATTGTAAGTGACCTCATCTCATTGTAAGTGACCTCATCTCATTGTAAGTGACCTCATCTCATTGTAAGTGACCTCATCTCATTGTAAGTGACCTCATCTCATTGTAAGTGACCTCATCTCATTGTAAGTGACCTCATCTCATTGTAAGTGACCTCATCTCATTGTAAGTGACCTCATCTCATTGTAAGTGACCTCATCTCATTGTAAGTGACCTCATCTCATTGTAAGTGACCTCATCTCATTGTAAGTGACCTCATCTCATTGTAAGTGACCTCATCTCATTGTAAGTGACCTCATCTCATTGTAAGTGACCTCATCTCATTGTAAGTGACCTCATCTCATTGTAAGTGATTGCAACACTCAGGATTCTAAAAGAGGTATTTTAATATTTGAGGATCTTAAATGTAGTAGTAGAAGTAGAAGAGTTATATACCCACTTTTCTCTAATTTGTGAGGTAGGTAGGGCTGAGAGAGCTCTAAGAGAACTGTGGCTGGTCCAAGCTCACCCAGCAGGCCTCATATGGAGGAGGGGGGAGTTCTCCAGATTAGAGTCTGCCACCCTTAACCACTACACCAGCTCTCATTGTAATGGAAAGTAATAACTGAGCAGGCTAAAATCCAGAGTGCTGGTTGTCTAAAACAAGCTTCACCAGTTGATTAAATGTGCTTTTCATTTTCACTCAGATTTGGCAAGCGGTCTAGCAGGCAGACACTTTGCGAAGATCCGTATGCCAACTCAGGCTGTTGAACCCAACAGGTAAGTCTGATCAGTGGAACAAGTTGCTCAGATGCTGCTGACAAGCAGGATTTGGAATCCATTGCTTACCTCCTAGTGACAAATGTCTAGCATTCTTCTTAACTTTGGCCCTATATGTTTTTGAAATATCCAGCTCAGTGGGGAAGCAGCATTGCTCTGCCAGCAGCCAGAGACCTCCCTCCCTCCTCATCCATCCATCCATCCTTCCTTCCTTCCATGCATCCATCCCCTCCCTCCTACCCGGGAACTCAGGAAAGACTATAGGCTACTCTGCCTCATTTTAGGTTGGATGCTACCAGCTTTTCTGTTAGAGGAAAAAAGAGTGAGAGAGAGAGAAGGGACCCCTTTTAGGTTCTAACATTATAATGTCAGGAAACATCGGCCCTGCATGGACAAAAGCCAGAAAGGGTGAGGACTGCAAAGAGGATGGAGATTGGGTAAGATGGAGTAGCAGAACCGATAGGACCCAAAGCTTACTTCACAAGAACCTTATAAGGCAGATTTGGGGGAGAGAGAGAGCCTCCCAATGACCTTCATGGCTAAGTGGGGCTACCAAAGACCTGGTATCAGACTCATCTGAGACAAAGCCATTTTGGTGGCTGTGGCTCAAAGGAGATGGGGGGGGGGGAGAGATCCCTGCTGTGTCTATTGTGTATCCATTGCTTCTTTCAGGGTGATGTCCCCAGAGGACAGCAGAAGGCAAACTGAGTCCTGATCGCCTGATGATTCTACTCTCATTTCCTCTTCCATCGAAGTCATGATGATTGTTGCTTCCAAAGAGACAATCACTTCCTCTTCAGCTGACTGTAAAATCAAGTTATAATAAATCAAGGTTCAGGTTGAAATAAACCCCCCTGTTTCCTCCCCCTGCTTTATTAGAGCACACTTATGACTGTACATAAACGAACGTTAGAGGTTGAAACATTTGCTGGAACACTGTATATTGGATTTCAATATCTTTCCCATTATCCCCATAGCTGAATATTATCTGAATATTGATATGAGACCCAGTAATATTCATTATACTGATATTTGTCACTATTTGATGGTTGACATGCAGCGGTATTTAGTATTTGACAGTGTAGCTATACTATGATATATCACAGTAGATTTCAATTACTTTTAACTTCAGAAAATTCATTCACATTGATGTAAAGGACCTTCCAGATGTCAGACACATAATTGGACATCCTCAGGTTTCAGAGGATTTTGAGGCACATTGTGAGGGGAACACTGATCTCCTCATTACACAAGACACATGACCCCTGGTCTGACTTGCAGTCACACATATGATGGAGTCTCACCATAAAAGATGCTGTGGGGCCTGATTCTTTCCCAGAGTACAGCGGGGCAAGAGGAGGGGCTTCAGCCTTCACACCCATGTGAGGGACCCTGTTTGTCCTGCTCCCTGTCATGTGACCCAAGACACATGGACCCAGCAGCGGGATGAACAGGGCCCTCCACTGCTATTTTTGCTTTGACAGGACTCCAATTAAAGAATACCAAAAAAGCTGTAAATAATGCAAAAGACGCTTATAACCTTACAAAATTACAGCATATATAATTCAATCTTTTCTTTTGTGCAATTCGAATTCCAGATGGATGAAATTCCAGAGTTAAACTTCTGTTTCGTAAGAAGAACTTTTTTCAAACATCAAAACCTCAGTAGTTGTCTCTTCTCATTCCATGGTTAAATCCATTCCAATCCATCAATTTCCTAAGGATAGAACATATTCTTGCAAGACTGAGTCTTTCCAAATAATGGGCGAACAAGTTCAGTATCAAGCCTTCACAGGACTCCAAGAGGTCTCGCCTCACACACTATGATCGAAGGGTGTGCCCTCAAACATACACATAATGTTCCCCAGTGGCCACACATTCTTGACAGACAACATCCAGTAAGGAAGCCTGGCTGCCTTTTGCATAGCCTCTGAGAAGGCTATTGCATTTCCCATTGTTTTCTTCAGGGATGTATCCTCAGTGGACAGGAGATGGCAGTATGCACATAGCAGACGAAATCCTGATCTGCTGATCCCATTCGGTGCTCATTTACTCTTCTGATAGAACCATGATGATTGTTTGTTTCCAAATTTACAACCCCTTCATCTTCCGCTAACTGTAACAGCAAAGCATTATAATCAATCAAGATTCATGATGAAATAAATTCTCTTCTTTCCCCCCTCTGTTTACTAGAGCACACTTGACTGTATGTGTGTGTATGTGTCTGTACACATAAATACTCTAAAATTAGAGGCTTGAAACTCCAGATGTCAGCGTGTTTGGAGGTAGAGTCTGCTGTTGTGGGATCATAAACATGAAGTGGTATTAAAGGCTCCTGGAAATGAGGAAATAAAATACACTCTTCCCCAACTCTTAAAACAAAATACTTTGGCTTGGATACAAACTGGCATTTCCATGGCCAAAAGTCCTGTCAGATCCTCCAAAGAGTAGGGATGCTGTAAACTTCTGGCCCCACTGGTGGACCTCCTGATGACACTTGGGTTTTGGTCACTGTGTGACACAGAGTGTTGGACTGGATGGGCAATTGGTCTGATGCAACATGGCTTCTCTTATGTTCTTAACTTTGCAACATCAAGGTTCAGTAGGTGAATATACCACTTTCAAAAAGTATATGTATTCCTAATGCACATGTGGGGGAGTTTGCTATGACTTCCATGAAGCTGGGCAAAAATGCACATGTGCAAAATAATCTTGACAATAACATAAACTTACACATCAATAGGCAATACTTTATTTAAAATAAAAATACTTGCTGGCTGATTAATTAGCTTTCTCTTTTTTATGGTTGGATGCAAAGCAACAAGACTGGACAACAGGTCTCTAGGGGATGGAGAAAACTAAAACTCCCATTGGGTGATGTGGGAATGTGCATGCTTGAAATACTGGCAATTGCACTGTACTGCAGCATACTATCTGAGTACACAAAAAGTAACCCAATGAATAGGCTCAAATTGCTCTCAAGGATTAAACTGTGATAAGCTAACTGATAATAATTACTTACAAGTACATAGCAGTAGTATCCCGTGCTGCCACCATGAGTCAGTTACTTCACCAGCCTATAGGGAAGGGAGCTGGGTCAGTGAAAGTTCTCATGTTTATTTACTCCTATTAATTTGCAAAATATGTTTTCTGTATCCTGAATTCTTCCTGCTTTGAAAAAAACCTTTGAAAGGCTTTATGCTGGCATCTGTGTCAGCAGGACATTCTTCAGCAGTACTCAAGGTTCCTTTAATCTGGATACACTAATGAGGTGTGAAATGCATCTTCCACTTCTTAAGAAGACTCTTCCCTTTTGATGAGCTTTTTACATAAGGATTTAGCACCTATTTGTGAATTTTTCTAAACCTATATGGAGCTGCGGTGGCTCAAGTGGTTAAGACGCTGAACTGCAGGCTGTGGAAGGTCAGTAGTTCAGCAGTTCGAGACCTGGGTGCCGCATGATGGAGTGAGTTCCCATCTCTAGTTCCAGCTCCTGCCAACCTAGCAGTTCGAAAGCAAGAAAGACGCTTATAGCCTTACAAAATTACAGCATATATAATTCAATCTTTTCTTTTGTGCAATTCGAATTCCAGATGGACGAAATTCTCCAGAGTTAAACTTCCGTTTCGTCAGAAGAACTTCTTTCAAACATCAAAACCTCAGTAGTTGTCTCTTCTCATTCCATGGTTAAATCCATTCCAATCCATCAATTTCCTAAGGATAGAACATATTCTTGCAAGACTGAGTCTTTCCAAATAATGGGCGAACAAGTTCAGTATCAAGCCTTCACAGGACTCCAACAAGTCTCACCTCACACGCTATGATCAAAGGGTGTGCCCTCAAACATACACATAATGTTCCCCAGTGGCCACACATTCTTGACAGACAACATCCAGTAAGGAAGCCTGGCTGCCTTTTGCATAGCCTCTGAGAAGGCTATTGCATTTCCCATTGTTTTCTTCAGGGATGTATCCTCAGTGGACAGGAGATGGCAGTATGCACATAGCAGACGAAATCCTGATCTGCTGATCCCATTCGGTGCTCATTTACTCTTCTGATAGAACCATGATGATTGTTTGTTTCCAAATTTACAACCCCTTCCTCTTCCGCTAACTGTAACAGCAAAGCATTATAATCAATCAAGATTCATGATGAAATAAATTCTCTTCTTTCCCCCCTCTGTTTACTAGAGCACACTTGACGGCATGTGTGTGTATGTGTCTGTACACATGAATACTCTAAAATTAGAGGCTTGCAACTCCAGATGTCAGCATGTTTGGAGGTAAAGTCTGCAGTTGTGGGATCATATGAAGTGGTATTAAAGGCTCCTGGAAATGAGGAAATAAAATACACTCTTCCCCAACTCTTAAAACAAAATACTTTGGCTTGGATACAAACTGGCATTTCCATGGCCAAAAGTCCTGTCAGATCCTCCAAAGAGTAGGGATGCTGTAAACTTCTGGCCCCACTGGTGGACCTCCTGATGACACTTGGGTTTTGGTCACTGTGTGACACAGAGTGTTGGACTGGATGGGCAATTGGTCTGATGCAACATGGCTTCTCTTATGTTCTTAACTTTGCAATATCAAGGTTCAGTAGGTGAATATACCACTTTCAAAAAGTATATGTATTCCTAATGCACATGTGGGGGAGTTTGCTATGACTTCCATGAAGCTGGGCAAAAATGCACATGTGCAAAATAATCTTGACAATAACATAAACTTACACATCAATAGGCAATACTTTATTTAAAATAAAAATACTTGCTGGCTGATTAATTAGCTTTCTCTTTTTTATGGTTGGATGCAGAGCAACAAGACGGGACAACAGGTCTCTAGGGGATGTAGAAAACTAAAACTCCCATTGGGTGATGTGGGAATGTGCATGCTTGAAATACTGGCAATTGCACTGTACTGCAGCATACTATCTGAATACACAAAAAGTAACCCAATGAATAGGCTCAAATTGCTCTCAAGGATTAAACTGTGATAAGCTAACTGATAATAATTACTTACAAGTACATAGCAGTAGTATCCCGTGCTGCCACCATGAGTCAGTTACTTCACCAGCCTATAGGGAAGGGAGCTGGGTCAGTGAAAGTTCTCATGTTTATTTACTCCTATTAATTTGCAAAATATGTTTTCTGTATCCTGAATTCTTCCTGCTTTGAAAAAAACCTTTGAAAGGCTTTATGCTGGCATCTGTGTCAGCAGGACATTCTTCAGCAGTACTCAAGGTTCCTTTAATCTGGATACACTAATGAGGTGTGAAATGCATCTTCCACTTCTTAAGAAGACTCTTCCCTTTTGATGAGCTTTTTACATAAGGATTTAGCACCTATTTGTGAATTTTTCTAAACCTATATGGAGCTGCGGTGGCTCAAGTGGTTAAGACGCTGAACTGCAGGCTGTGGAAGGTCAGTAGTTCAGCAGTTCGAGACCTGGGTGCCGCATGATGGAGTGAGTTCCCATCTCTAGTTCCAGCTCCTGCCAACCTAGCAGTTCGAAAGCAAGAAATTGCAAGTAGATACATAGGTACCACTTCGGTGGGAAGGTAACAGCGTTCCCACTGGCTTTGCCTCTCTGCCTGGTTGTGGCAGGGAGACAGGCGTGGGTCAGAGCCCTGACTCCACCAGACACCTTTCCAGCTGGGAGAGGTGCTTAGAAATCCTACTCAGGAGGGAGTATGTGGTTCCTCAGGTGAGGAATCCACTGGCTTTGCCTCTCTGCCTGGCTGTAGCAGAGGGACAGGTCTGGGTCAGAGTGCACTGAAGTACCAGCACTGTTCTTCCAGTTCCTTCCCTCTCTAACAATCTTCTTCTACCCCTGCCTGCCTAGCTGCCTGCTGCAAGGTGAAAGCAGCTGGGTGTGAGCTGGGGGCTTTTATCAATTCTGCTGCCATGTAGCAGAATGGGACCTCTCTGGTTGGCAGCCAGAGCTGCCTATCAAGATTTGGAGGGCTAAGATTGGTATTTTCAGAGCTGCAGATGGGCTGCAGAAGTCCATCCCCCTCATTGCCTTGACAATTGATTCATCAGAGCCAGTGTGTCTGGCCAAAGAACTGCTCTAATGAGCCAAACGAACCACTGCAAAAACCATGGCAGTTCGTGGGTGGTTTACGAACAATGTGCTTGCATGAATCATGGTTCGCAGTCCAACAAACTGGCCTGGTTCATCACGAAATTCAGTCAGTAACTTAGTTCCTGCCCATCCTTAGTTACAGAGGTCTCTTTATAATTGCAAAGTTGTTTCAGGTAGTACAAAACAAGGAAATCACATCTGCCATGATTCCAATTTATACATTAGGAGCTTGGGCTCTAGTCATACATTCAACTTAGGAATATGCCAATACCTGAAGTACAAAGGAAGAAACATTCCTATTTAAAAATATACAGCATGGCCTTATAAAAACCCACAATTATGCAATATCCTTTTTTTTTAGGACCAGCCAAACTGACACAAAAAAGGTGTGCATATTTTCGAGTTTTTCAGAAATCTTTGAATATGGCAAAAGTAACTTGATGAAGAGGCTCAAACTGCTCACAAACAACCCAACTTGTTGGCAGAAAATCCCCCCCCCTCCAAGCTGGCAACAGGCGAGCACATCATGGGCCAGACTGGCAGGAGTTTGTGCATCCCTGCTAAACAGAACCACAGGAAACAGGAGTGATGGATGTCCATAGTCATAGCTGGGCTTTGCTTCATGTCTTTGCCACCATGGCAGTGGCAGCTTTGCTTTAGGAGAAGCACCTCCGTCACCACATCTGAAGCCGGTGCATGAGATAAAGAGCAACCGTAGCCTGGGCCTTTTGTCTCTCCAGAGCAGAAGCCTATAGATGGACCACTGTGGTTTCCTGAGCAACCAGTGTGCGTAAAGTGCTATCAAGTCACTGCTGACTTATGGTGACTCCAGCAAGGGGCTTTCAAGGCAAGCGAGAGGCTGAGGTGGTTTGCTATTGCCTTCCTCTGCAGAGTGAGAGTGTTCGCTGCTTATTGGCTAGAAACTCTACTTTTGCTTTCTTTTGAAACTGTGTTCTTAATGTTCCCTGTTACTCTGTATCTCTTCTGTGATTGATACACTCCAAAATGGACCCAGAGCTCTGTGGTAACTCATTGCTGACCCTCTGCAAGCTGAGCTGGCTCTGGCCTTCTGGAATGCAAGCTCTGTAGATTTAAAACAGTGTGCCTTGGGACATCAAGAGGAAGTATGCAAGTTGACCTCTAGCAGCAGTTCAGAGAATATAAATGGGGAGGTAGAAGTGATGCAGTCTACTGCTGTAAATGTGATCCTGCACTGGCTGATATCCATTCAGTCACAGGTACAGGTATATTTATGTTTTCAGTTTGGTGGATATTGGGTTTATGCGAGGAGGTTTGGTCTTTTCGTGGAGCTGCGGTGGCTCAAGTGGTTAAGATGCTGAACTACAGGCTGTGGAAGGTCAGTAGTTCAGCAGTTCAAGACCCGGGTGCCGCATGATGGAGTGAGCTCCCATCTCTAGTTCCGGCTCCTGCCAACCTAGCAGTTCGAAAGCAAGAAATTGCAAGTAGATAAATAGGTACCACTTCGGTGGGAAGGTAACAGCGTTCCGTGCGCCTTGGTGTTTAGTCATGCTGGCCACATGACCACGGAAACATCTTCGGACAGCGCTGGCTCTTCGGCTTTGAAACGGAGATGAGCACCGCAACCCTAGAGTCGGATTCGACTGGCTTTCGAGCAAGGGAACCTTTACCTTTACCTTGGTCTTTCCATAGTAATAATACCACCATGATGTCCTCAATTATCTATATGCTGTTTCTGAACTACATAGACACACATAGGGATGATCAAGACAGAGCAATACAATTTCTCAAAAACTGGGCTGGGCAGACTGGAGTGCTTTAGTGACAATAAAAAAAATCTTCACCTTTTGAAGAAAAAACAGGTTGTGTTGAGATCCAACAAATGACATGCTCTCCATCAATTCTACTGAATTGTAACAATGATATGCTCTCCAGCTTGACTTAATAGTTCTTTATTAGGCATAGTGTACTAATGTTCTCATGCAATGTACCTGATTTGTACCCCTTGTTTGGAACAGTTCTTCCCAGTGTAATGATCTGGCGGATCAAACACTACATTTTATGCTTCAGTAACCGAGAATAATATAACTTGACTTCTGAAATTTGGAAAATTATAGGAACAGATGCACGATTTATTAACAGAGGATCGGGGAGGGGGTCCGCAAAATCCACGGGGAAGCCCTGGCCCCCAGGGCCCGCCCCCCAGGGCCCCACGCAGGCTACGGGCCTGGATTTCACTGGCAGTTAAGGTATCCAAAATTCTTCTGTAAGAAAGAGGCCTTACACAGCTCTGCATAAAACTAACATGAGTCAATTTGTACCGGCAACGCGGGGTATAAATCGGAAGTAAATAAAAAAAATAAATAAATACATGATCAGAGAAATTCCCCTTCATGGAACTCTACAGTGAGGAGACATTATGACACAACACAACTATTTTCATTGATGACAAGGAGGAGTAGGAGTTGGTTTTTATACCCCACTCTTCACTACCTGAAGGAGTCTCAGGGTGGTTTATAATCGCCTTCTGTTCTTCTCCCCACAACAGACACCCTGTGAGGTCAGTGGGACGAGAGAACTGTGAGTGATCCGAGGTCACCCAGCTGGCTCCATGTGGAGGAGTGGGGAATCAAAACTGGTTCAAACAGTAGCTCAAACCCAGGTTCCATCAGGAGGCCAGCAGCGGGGCCCGAACTCCAGTAGCCATCCCACTGTTGCCCCCCAAGCACCAAGAATACAGAGCATTGCTGCCCCTGATGTAGTATTCCATCTATACCTTGAGGCTAAAAGCCATTGATGGAAACCTGTTCCATAGGCTTATCCAATCCCCTCTTAAAGCTGTCTATGCTTACAGTCACCACCACCACTTCCCGCAGCAGTGAATTCTATCTGTTAATTACTCTTTGGATGAAGAAGTACTTCCTTTTGTTTGTTCTAAACCTACTCCTTGTTAATTTCATTGAGTGCTCATGAGTTCTTGAATTGTGAGAAAGGGAGAAAAGTACTTCTTTCTCTAACTTCTCTGCCCCATGCATAATTTTGTAAACATCTGTCATGTCACCCCTCAGTTGTTGTTTCTCCAGACTAAAGAGCCCTAACCTCTTTAAACTTTCTTCATAGAGAAGGTGTTCCAGCCTCTTAATCGTGTGAGTTGTCCTTTTCTGCACCTTTTCCAATGCTATAATATCTTTTTTGAGGTGTGGTGATCAGAACTATACATAATATTCCAAATGCTGCCGCACCATAGATTTATACAGGGGCATTATGATTTATTTATTTATTTTATTCAATTTATACCCCACCCTCCCCGCTACGCGGGCTCAGGGCGGCTTACAAAGAGGCTTATTTGCTTTCAATGCCCTTTCTAATAATCCCTAGCATAGCATTTGCCTTTTTTTATTGCAGTCACACAGTGAGTTGATATTTTCAGTGAGTTATCTACTACAACTCCAAGATCTCACTCCAGGTCAGTTACCGCCAGTTTGGATTCCATCAATGTACATTTATAGTTGGGATTTTGGCTCCATTGTTCATTATTTTGCACCTGCTCATGTTGAGCCTCATTTGCCACGTTGATACTTATTAGCCCAGCCTTATCAGATCCCTCTGGAGCTCCTCAAAGTCCTTCATGGTTCTCACCACCCTGAACAACTTAGTATCATCCACAAATTTAGGCACTTCACTGCATACTCTGAACTCCAAATTATTAATTTCAGTGAGTTAAAAAGCACCAGACCTAGTACCAAACCCTGCAGTACCCCACCGCTTAACACCTTCCAACATCCACTGGGTCACCCTTGGCTGTGATCACACGCAATAGATGATGCGACATAGGCGTGAATGCCTGACAGATCTAAAGGGTGCAATCAGACAACGTCCGGGAAGCATCCCACAGCTATCGGCAACCCATGCTGCTCTGCCACAGAAGAGGAGTAAAAAGACACCGGAGATAATCCGGTAGTAAACGGGTTGCAACAGGCCACGGATGGACTTTCCAATGTCTGATCACCCAAGCACGCTTCCGAGCCATTGGGATGGTCTGATCAGGCCCTCCCAGCTCAGTGCTGTCCCCCTCCCCCTTTTGCAGTATGCACACCATCACATACCCATAGGGGGCCCTCCGAGCGGAGGTGCAATTCCTCGTTTATGTGCATGGGAAACCAACGGCAAAAAAAAGAGACTCACCCATTGTTGTGTCTGATCACACAGTGATGGGCTGAGCGTGCAGCAACAAAGGGCTGTGTGACCTCACAACCACGGGTCAAATTCCTCTGGGGGAATAGCCTCGCTTCCCCTCCGCTTCAACTGCCGCGTGTGACCACAACCCTCATCACGTATTTGCTCACCTCCTCAAAGTTCTCTGAAAGGTAAGTGAGACAAGAACTTCCCTTACAGAATACATGCTGATTCTTCCTCAATAGCTGTCATACGTCTCCCTGACTCCCAGCCTGACCCAACGGGTGCTCAGCCTGATAACGATATCTCCTCCTCGGAGGGGGAGGAACACCCAACTGCAATAGATCCCATCAATGTTCAGGGACAGGAGATGCAAGCTCTTGACCAGACACTGGCTGTAACCAATTTGCCCTCTCCTCCTGCTGCAAGTAAGTTGGCATCAGACACAGAGGAGAGGGAGGAGGCCGGGCCCAGTGTTTCTCCAACACCCCTTGAGTGCCAGCACCATCAGTGGAGCTCAGAGCCGTTGCAGCGAACGTTTGATGAGTCGCAGACACACCAGATGAGTACTTGCAGGGATGCGTGCCACAATTAGCAGCAGCTAACCAGCCCATGGAGAGTCAGATATAAATCCAGGAAGGGGGAAGCTGCTCATTGTGGCTTTGCTGGGAGGGCGGGGTAAAAATCTAATGAAATAAATAACTAATAAACAATAAAATAAACAATAAATGTATACCACGGCTGCATCACCACGCACCTTGTCTCCTGACTGGAACCTCTGTTGCTCTGAACCTGGACTGAACACTGGACCACCTGACTTCTGGACCCTCAACTCTTGGACTGACTTATGTTTCCCCTTTCCGAATACCTGACCCTTGGACTGCCTCTTGACCACTCTCCTGCTTGCACCTGTACTGCGAGTGATTACCTGGTCCCTTCTGCCTGGTTGTCCTGTGGGACTTCTGCCTGTTCCCACTCCAGACCCACCGGGGCCATTGCAATAGCTTTTATTCATCAATGTGCCTATTGATTCCATCTTTATTGATGGATTCCATCAACTTGGTTTTTTGGGTCATCCCCCTATTTACATAAATGCTAAATTTAATAGCATTATGGCCACTGTGGTGCTATCACATTTACATCTCTCACCATATCTTGAGCATTACTTAGGACAAAGTCTAGAATCGCCTCCCCCCTGGCAGTTTCTGTGACCATTTGCTCCCTGGCACAGTCATTGAGAGTATCTAGAAACCCAAATTCTTTCTCCTGATTGAAGACATATTGACCCAATCAATGTGTGGGTAGTTAAAATAACTTATGACAGTTATTTCTTCTAGCTGCTTTCCTTAATTCTTTTGCTATTTTTAAACCATCCTTTAACCTTTGATCTGATGGGTAATAACAAACTTTTAGAGTTAAGTTTCCTTTTGGGAATATTAATTCCACACATAGCATTTCTGTAAGTGAATCTATTTCTTTTACATTCTCCATTTTACTGGACTGTATACCCTCTGTGGCATAAAGAGCCACTCCACCTCCCTCCCTATCCTTCTGAGATAATTTATATTCAGGAATCACTGTACCCCACTGATTATCCTCACCCCACCAAACGTCTGCAATGCCCACAATGTCTATGTTCTCCTCTGACACTAAGCATTCTAGCTCCCCCACTGTAGCTCAGACACATCTAACATTTGCATATAAACATCTACTATTTCCCTGACATGTTAGGCCTGCAACTTTCCTCCTGGGTCCTTTTGACCTTGTTAAGGAGTCAATATTGTTTGTTACCCTCTCAGAGGCCAGTCCTAATCAATTTTGCTCTAGAACTGTAACAGCTACCCCTTCATCTCTTTGAGATGAGCCATCCCAAAGCAGAGACATCTAATCTCCTGTCAGCTTCCACTCAAGATTTAGTTTAAAAACTGCTCTGTCACCTTTTTGATTTTAAGCACCAGCAGCCTGGTTCCTTCTCAGGACAGGTGGAGGTTGTCTCTTTTGTGCAGATCCTGATAGTTCCACAAAGCATCCCAATGCATAACAAACTTAAACCCTTCCTCCCTAGCAGTAGAAAACAGTAAGAGTCCAGTAGCACCTTAAAGACTAACAAAATTTGTGGGAGGATTTGAGCCTTGGTGAGTCACTGCTCACTTCTTCAAATACAGCTAGAATGTGAGTTCATCTGTCCTATTGGAATGTGGAGTGATTTCAGATGTCAAATGACATTAGCAGGCAAATGACAATAGGTGATATGACTGCATTAGGTGTGATATGCAAAGATGGAGTAGATGTGGAGAAATTAGCATTGATAATGAGACAGGAAACCTAAGTCTGGATACAGTTAAGGTGCTGCAGTACCTATTGTCAATCAACCAGAGGCTGACTCACTCATCCTCCTTAATTGGTTAGCTCCTAATCAGTGTGATTGGCTTTAGTGGGAGGTGGAGTTTTGGCCCAAGTTATTTATTTAGGGTTCCTGATAGCAGGACCTGCTCCACTGGTGAAGTGTCTCGGCTCCAGTGTCAAAGTATCTGGAACAGGGAATAAACAGGCCAGTTTGGCAAATGTGCAGGGAGAGGGTAAGTAGAACTCTTTATGTAAATTTCAGTATAAACTTATAACAGGCTATGTGAAAAGGGTTAGAATAGTGAGGAGGGCAAGTTTTTGTTGTTGGTGGTAGTAGTAGTTATTGTTTATTACAGTCTTTAGACCAGCATATAGTTCAGTCAATCATAAAATACAGTAATAAAAGGTTTTCAAATTTAAGAGCTTTTAAGGTGCAAATTGCAATCTCTGTAATTTATAAATTAATGCACAAAATTTAGCAATTTCACATGTAATCTTAGAATTATTATCAGATTAAAGCCAATGAAGCCTTGCTTTATTTGTATTTACATGGCTGGGGATCGTATCAAGTAATGGAGTAATAATTCCAAGATGTGCCTCCCTGTTGAGTGGACAGCTAAAGATGTGCTCTACAGACTCAACCTCCCCTAGGGAACAACAGCATAACCTTTCTGGATAGGGGATGAGGGCAAACTGTTAAAAAATACCTGTAGGTTCCCACATTTTGTAACTTCTCCATGTTGTAGTTGCTCAAACTACTCAGGTGTAGCTAATTTTAGTTCTAAACAGGCTCAAAGGTTCATGGCTGGTTTTACCACAGTATGGGAAGCATTAAACAGAGTGTCAAACAAAGAACAAGGATGAAAACTGAGGGCACAGGGCTCGCTTAAGCTCTAACATTAGTCTGGAACTTTATTACATCACTCCATTAAAGTACAAATGCCAGAGAGTCACAGATAAGGCTAAACTTTAGGCAGGCTTTTGTTATAAAAAAATGAAAATGAAAACGAAGAGCAAAACAAAGTTTAGCTAGAGTTTAAATAGGTTAAAATGGTGCATATAGGGAACAATGGCATAATGCTTGCCCATAGGTTAAAATGGAAGACACGTTTCTCTGTAGGATGAAATGGATGACATGCTTGCCAAAAGGCAACAGTGGTGGGAATGCTCATCAATAGCCTACAATGGAGAACATGCTTGCCCATAGGGAATAATGGGGGATATGCAAACCGATAGGTTAAAATATAGGACATGTAATGGGGGGCAAATAATGGGGAGGGGTCTTCATGCATTTACAAGACTACTTATCATGTGTAATGAATGGGAAGGGTATCAGTTTTTTTTTAATGGATTGCTTAACCTTCTTTGTAGAATTATCCTTTTTTGTTCTAGAGACAATGATAATGTAAACTGCAATTCAAATGTTTCTACCTGTTAAAGCCATTAGAATCAAGTAGATTTTTTTTAAAGTGTCGTGAGACAGATTGCAAGTTGGGAATACAAATTTTCTTGTATGTTTGTCAGAGAATAAGTTGTTTTTCAAGGCATTTAAAGCCTGCCCAGTATATAGACTAGGGGTGTGCATTCCAATCTACCTGGGGTATATTTTGGCTTCCAAAATGTATCTGGGTTTTCTCAGGAAAGCAAAAAAAGAAAGAAAGAATAACCCTTAGGAAATTCTGGATATATTCAGGAATTTTAAGAAGATCTGAAAACAGTGGAGAGGAAGGAGCAGATTGCTCCTTCCTCTCTGTTGTTTGTCAGACAGACCTATGCAGTCCCTTTAAACTTTAAAGGGAGTGCAGAAGTCAGCCTGAGGATCAGCTGGAGAGGCAAGGAACTGAGACCTCCACACCACCTTGGCTGTGGATGGCTTCTCTTGCAGCCAGGTTTAAACTGGGCTGCAAGAGAAACCAGCCCAATATCAGCTTGCTTGGTGGGGAGTTGAGAGCTCCCTGCTGGCACAGCTGTGCACTGCCTTCTTCTGCTGCCTGGTTGGGTGGAACAAGAGGGTATCCCAGCTGGGATTGCTGTGCCTGCAGGGAGGTTACTGCTCCCTGCAGGTGCAGCTCTGTGCTGCTTTCTCCGGCAGTTTGGTTTAAACCAGGTTGCAGGAGAAGCCAAGCCACCCCAGGATTGGGTTGATATTTTTTTTTACCAGCGTTTTTTGGTTCAGGTCTATGAAATTCAAAAAATTTCCAAAAATTCTTGGATCGGAATACCATATCAGCCATTTGGATCTGAGATTTTTTTTGTGAATTCTGAAAATTTCTCATGTCCGATAGGCTTGAACCAAAAACATTGGTTCAAAAGTGGCACACCCCTAATATAGACATGTCACATAAAATGGGTAGTAGAGATGTCCCCCTCCAATTCTAAGACATCACCATCTCTCTAAATAAGATACTGTGTATTCAGACATAGAGAAAGATTGATAAGCAGTTATGTTGGCCTGTAGAAAATTCCAAAAGCAAAGGAGCAAGTTTCTAAGTTCCTGAGAGATACTCATCGGTCTGGATGATATAGGAAGGGGTGAATTTCAGGGCACTTTGCAGTCTTAACATGGAATGCAAGAAGACTTAACTGAATCACCTGGCACTGAATGTAAATGGGATTTTAAGATAACTCTTTTTTAATAGAATTTTTTTCATAGTCAACAAACAAAACAAACAAACATAGATACATATATAGGGTCCCATATACATCATTATTTTGTCTGATATGCTACCTCGTACAATATCTGCTTGTACATTATACATTTTTTCCCCACAAAATATTTTTATGTTAAATATTTTTGCACTATTGTTAAAAGTATAGTTCATGTTTTCTTCCGCTTCGGATGTATATAGAGGTACCTTTACATGAAAGTATGCTAAGGATCAGGGACTTGCAAACATTACCTTCATGAATATTATTGCTGCCAGCTTAAGCAGTTGGCAAGGTGGGCCAGCAGATGGAATTAGACCCAATAGGTCTGTCCCCATCTCTGGCTATAACAGTGGGCACTGCGCTGGCATGTTCAGTCTGTACAGTAAAGACCAGGAACTGGAGGTACCTTTGATAGTGGAAAGCGGACACAGACCAGAGGTGGCTTGGTGCGAAGTGCCAAGATTTGTACACAAAAAAGGCTGACCTTGTCTGACACGTCATACTGGGATGAGCAAGGCCTGAGATTGCATTCTGAGGTCATTTTTAACTGCAGGCCTTTGCCGAAATCACGACAAAAGTAGTTTTTAAAATAAAATTCAAAAGCAAGCTGGGACTAGTTCAAGTAAATTGAGCTTTTTTCTATTGCTTCTGTTTGCTTCTTTTCTAATGAACTAACGTGACCTGTATGAGATCTAATTTTTCCATTCTAGGTGTAAACCAAACAGCACACAATGCCATTCCTCTCAATGTCATAGCAAAATACTATTCTGCCCAGCAATTATCAGCCTTTAGAATGGTTTACCTACAGGATGTGCTCTTTTGGGAGAACCACTGTGGAGAACCACAGTGCTGATAGTGTTTGAAATGGACCTTTGAGGTTAGGTTTTTAAAAATGCATCGCTCAGCCTTGATCTAGGGTGCAATTTGTAATCTTGAGCAATTCACTATAGCTTTGACTATTTTACCACTTGGGGGTCTTTAGAGTTATTTACTTCATTGACACCCCATCTTTCTCCCCAGTATGGACTCAAAGTGGCTGACGTTGTTCTCACTTCCATTTTTATCCAAAAAATAATCCCCACATATGTGTTCTGTCTTTTATTGCTTGCTTTCAGCAGCACAATGGATTCTAAGCACCATCCTCCCCTTGGGTCAACACCTAACCCCCCCCATCAAGTCTGGGAGCCAGAAAAGAAAAGAAAAAGCTTTTTTTGGGGGGGGGACAAGGCACAGAAGGCCATTGACCACTTCTTCCAAGAGACCAGTGTGCCTGTGAACACAGAAGAAAGGGGTGATTCTGTCGCGCAGAGCGTGTGTAGTGGTCCACAGACCAGTCTAAGCCAAGACAGCTCCTTAGCAGACTTTCCAGCCTCCCAGCTCTTACCAGTTCTTTGCTGTTCTGCCCCTCTATAGTAACCACACTGCACAGTCCAGTGGTACACTATATACAAGGGTTTATTCACAGAATATACAGTCAAAATGCTTCGCCAGACGCTTGTTACCTCCGAAGAGAGCGTACATGGCTTCTGTACAGACTTATATACATAGTAGCACCAATCAGCAACAAGCTGAGTCATGATGACTGCACACTGTCCAGTGCCAGCCATAACCGGTTTGAACAGGCTTATCAGTCCACCTGCTGACATGTAGCTGTCACTGAACTGTCAGTTAGATCCTAATGATCTTCCTGCTATCTGATTAACATACAACAGATTCACCTCTTTACCAGAGTAAACACATTGAAATGGAAAAGGGAGTGGTTAAAGAACAAACAAATGGTAGAGCCAAAGGAGACTATCCAATTGGATTGGGTATGATTAGAAGAGAAAGGGACTATACTAAAGGAAAATGGGGGCCTGGTTATAGTTTTTTGGCCAGGGCCCACAAAACCCTGCTCTAATGCATCCATTTTCTCCAGGGGACTTGGATCACTGTAGTGTGGAGATGAGCTGTAATGCCAGAGGATCCCTAGGTCCCACCTGGAGGCTAGCATCCCTAGGTCCAGAAGCCCCAGGTTTGCATTCCCTCTCTGCCTTGAATCTCACTGGCTGACTTATCACCAGTCATTCTCTTGTTCAACCTAAGCTACAGCACATAATTGTTCAAGATGGGTAGCTGTGTTAGGTCCGACCAGGACCAATGGGTTGAAATTAAATCAAATGAATTTTCGGCTAAACCTTAAGAAGAACTTCCTGACAGTTAGCAGTTCCCCAGTGGAACAGGCTTCCTTGAGAGGTGGTGGGCTCTCCTTCTCTGGAGGTTTTTAAGCAGAGACTAGATGGCCATCTGACAGCAATGCTGATTCTGTGAATTTAGGCAGATCATGAGAGGGAGGGCAGGAAGGGTTA